>NW_010188863.1:17994-56303 GCF_000695765.1 Mesitornis unicolor | reverse complement strand
AAGTAGAAGATCCCTTTTCCTCTGCTTGCTCTCTGAAGAGATTTCTAATTAGATGCCAGTTTTGCTTGGCCTGGTCCTGGGAGGGCTGAAGGCAAGAAGCGAGGTTTTGTCTTTAGGGCAGCAAAGGGGCTGTTCCACCTGGCACTGGGAGGCTCTGGAGCTCGATCACGAGGGGTGTGAAGGTCCCTGGAGCTCTGCTTGGGCACCAGGAGAGGGGGAACAGTGGTGGAAAGTGCCTTGTGCCTGGGTACGCCGTGCAGGACCTGGCCAGGCTGCTTGTAGTTGCGCTGTGTGGTTTTTTTATTTAATTTATTTTCCTCCAGTAGTGAGTATTCAGTTGCATTGTAAGGGCTGGTTCTTTTTTTCTTCAATAGGATTTTGTTTTGCACTTCACAACTCAATTTCAAAGTGAAGCACGAGCTGCAAGGCTTCCTCGTGGTAGAGACTAAACCTGCAGGCATTTTTGTCTGAGGTTGAAATATAGGTGAGATGAAAGAAAATGAGTATTGAACCCAGTGAAGCATTTTGATGTCAGTGATACCAGGAAGAGGAGCTGTGTAAGAGAGGGAGAATGTCACGGGGATCTGAGCCCCATCTCGCCTTTGTGTTGTGTAGGGGCTGTGTTGGGGAGAGAAGCCCCAAGAGCAGGAGCTCCTTGTGCAGCTTTTCAACGGGATCTGACCGACAGCACTGCAACGTAGTGGCATACAATGTAACTTGCAGGAAACTACGGTAGAGATCTGACATGACCCTGAAAAGTGTAGAAAGCATCATCTTTTAAGTAATCTCAATTGCTGTTTAAAAATCAGGTCCATTTGTTCAAACTCGGAGCTTGAAATCTTGCTAATTTGTATTTATATATGTCAAGCTGTGAAGCTCATTTCTGGCTCTTTGCTTTCTTTTGAAATTCATGCAGCAATGAATAAAAGACCCCTGTGTGGTAAAGCCTTTTAAATGTAATAAATTTCCCTTTGAGCAGCAGCATGCAAATGGGGTCACCTCTGCTTGCTGGAAATGTGGGGGTTGGCGTTACTTCCTGCCATTTGCATTTCCCACATCCCAAATCTTTAAGATATGAGCAGTTGGCATAATCTATACAAATGCCCTAGCGTACTTTGACAGAAGCAAAATAACTGCAGAAGCCTGAATGTGTTTAGCCTGCACTTCTCTCTGGCCTTAAATTTACCAGACTGAGAGATCTTCTGATGAGTAAGTTTTGGAAGCGAGAAGGTAAAGCCAGGCTCCCTCAGTAACTGCAGAGCTCAGAGCCACCTGATACAGCCAAACAGGAGTGGCTGTAGCCATCAGTCCCCATTTAACCACTCAGTACAATGACATCTCCTTTCACATTACCTCTTTGCAATGCCACTGCAGTTAGTGTATACTCTATACTCATTTAATTTCCCCAGTTTGTTGCAGAGGGGGTATCTCAGTGGCGAAATGCTGTTGTCTCGAGTCGCTCGGTGTGTTGGGAACGCAGGATGCGTGTTGGTACACGCTGGGCTGAGTGCAAGATATAATGGGGTTTTGGGGCGTGTGCGGGGGTGGAAGATAAAATACAGATGGCTAAAAAAAACAGAAGACAAAAAGGCTGAGCTTTCTAAGGGAGCTGCTGCAGGGCAGGGAGGGTGAGCGGATCCGGTGTGGGGCTTTCCCTGCCCCTGCCTGGCGCCGCAGGGGTTCGGGTGGGTTGGAGCCACATGACCTGGCACCAGAGCGGCTGGGTATGAGGGCAAAAATAAAAGGAGTGAGTCCATTGCCAGCTTTTAAAGTCAGAAGGGTAGAGGACTGCTATGTGTGTTGAGCAAAAAGTACTAAGCCCTGCCTAGATACTGGACGTGCTGCAGCCATGGCCTTCCTGGGACAGAAATAGCCCTGTGAGAGTCATCCCCATCAGTCCCTGTCCTTTTTCCCAGATCTCACCGCTTTTTTTGCCCCCATCACTTCCCAGGACTTTGCCACCACCTACCCCGCTGTCTCTGGCCACTTGTGGACTTGTTTATCACCCCTTGCAGGAAATGCCTGGTTTTCACGGCAGAGGAAATAGTGGTGCTGGTCCTGGCCTGGGAAAGCCTGGCCAAAGTCCTCCAAGTTATAAACTTAATATGAGTCGGAGCCAGCGCAGGCGTGAGATGGGGAGAGGATGAGGTGGGACGTGGCAGGAGGTTTCTGCAGAGGATGAGGATTGAGAGCTGATGATGTCTTTAGTTTCCAATCAGCCGAGCACGCCGGGTGCCTCTACGGCTAAATATTTCATAACATTTTGCAGGAGGGATGTCTCAGACATCAGTTTGTGCCCCAGAGCAAACCCCAAATCTTCTCATGCTCTCTTTGGATATTACAGTGGCACTGAGGCGATGGCTCTGGAAGGAAAATGATCACCAGTAAACTCGAAACGTCCTCCTCCATCCTGTGCTTTAGCTGGTAAACTGCAGTGTTGAAATAAACTCCCTGTACGGTTTAAAGAAGCTCTGTCCTTACCAGCGATGGTGCAGATGGGGCAGCTGCTCCGGCATTCCCTGGATAGTTTCTGAGTGATTTCAGGCTCTTTTGGTTTTTGAGACTTACTTGCAATTTTTTTTTATCAGTAGATTTTAAAATGACTGCTTTCTCTCACAAAGAATCCCATCAAATAGCAAAAGACAGATTATTTAAAGGCTGTCACTGTCAAACTGAGGCAGTGACATTTTCCAAAGAAGACTTGATGCAAATTTTAGTTTCTGTCATGTTTGACAAACCTGAGAGAGCACAGGCTGAAAGTGGGTTTTATAACTCCTGCTGTTAAGCATCACAGTATTAGTGCTTCCTGGCATTTAGAAACAAGTTTAAGAACAATTAATCAGGAGAACTTGCTCAACATAGCCTCCAGTAATGGTGAGGGAGTATTTTCTTGGCCGAGTGTGTTGCCTACAATTTCAGGAGGGGTGGGTGTGTGTGCACATGTGGTTTTGGAAAACCCCCTGGGCTTGGTGTCTTACAATGAGCATCCCTCGCTTCCAAGAGAAATTAGAAGAAACTCTGATGATTTGGCAGTTTTCAAGTTTGGTCCCCCAAATTTGACTATTTCTATGTTTCAGTAGCGTTACTTGATCTCCTGATGTTTCCTCTGAGCTATAATATATTAGACATGGGGCTTCCAAGTGAAGAAACAAAAGAACCAGTTAATCTCCAGGAATTTTTCAGTGCGGGGTAATCCAGGCCTGCAGAAAGGTTGTTTCCAGTAAACAAGTTCCTGGTTCCAACGGGCTCCTCTAAAGTATGAGATTTCCCAGCATGGTTGGACTTGAGTCTCAGAAGAACCTTGGTATCTTCTGCTAAGGTAAATTAATACTAGAGCTGCTGTAACAGCAGGAAAAAGCTCATCACTACAAAAAATCTTATCAGCAGATTACAAGGATCATAGTGCTATCAACTTCAGATAAATGTATTTAAATAGGGATTTTTTTTTTGTTTCTCTCTGGGTTGCTCGGTCAGCCGCAGCTCAGCTCTGCCTGGATGCAGCTGAGTCATCAGAAACTCCAGTGCCCTCCGTAGGCGCGGGGTAAATTCCAAGCCCTTGCAGTAGGAGGGGGTAAAAAGTCAAGCACAGCTCTTTTCACTCTTGTCAGCATCAGCTCAGCCTCACACCGCACTGCCAGCTGAGTCCTCTCTAGGTGCAGCAATGCAGCTGTATCCTGCTCTGAGCTTTGGAAAATACACCACCTCTTAACTTTAAAGTCTTACAGCTTTAGAGAGACACTTCGCTGGCCATCACTCAAGAAAGATTTGGATGGAGTAAGCTCCCTGCAAACCGTCCTTGCACAACCAGCTCGCTGGGGCTTTATCTCGGAGTTGTCTTGTGTCATTAGGTAACGCTGGGCGCCCCTCTCCAGTTGCATCTTCTGATGCTGGTTACAGGAAGGGGTGTTTCTGGCCTCGGGGAAGTCTTCCTTTCCACTGAGTAAACCGGTGTGCCTGCTTTTTGTTTCTTAATACAGGGGAAAACCCTGATATAATACATATATAAAAATATGTATATACACACACGTAGATAAACACACATTTATTTCTTGGTTAGGTGTGTAAGAACATAGCACGCAAGCGGTAGGGCTGCCATGCGGTAACCACGAAGGCTCTGCTTCCTCTGTGCGGGAAGTGGTGTGGTAAATGCAAATAAGTGGTTCGGCATCCTCAGGATGTTTATCCCAGTTTCTTCAGCATGTTTCTGTTAATTACTGCCTTGCCATTAATTACTGCTGATTCCTGGTAGGATTTCAGTTCAATTCCAGGACATACATGGATGTTACTTAGATGTAACACAAAATAATAATGCTAAATCATGCAGGGCTGCTTTTACACAATGTGCTTCATGACTTACCCATCCTACCTCACCTGGAATATCCTCTGCCTTCCCATTTTCATTCCCATGTGTTATCTCCATTTTCCAGGAGCACACATGGACCCCTTGGTGTAGCTGGTGGCTCCCCCAAAGCACCCACCTGTCCACGAATTGAACTCACCGTTTGCATTAGGCATATAAAGTCGTTGGATTACCAGATAAATAGGAGTTGGCAGTGACTTTGCTGATAACGTTGCCCCTCACAATAGGCAATATTGCCCTCTACTGGTTAATTACAGGTTAAAGGATCCATATTTTCCCCTTTGATACAGCAGCATTTTGCTATGAGAAATTATTTTTCAGCCCAAGGATCTTGTATTGTTGCTTGGAGTAGAAGCAAGCTTTGGTCCTAATGCAGCATTTTAGGATGCTACAGCTCTTGTTTGGTTTATTTTTCCCCAGAAGCTGCTTTTCATCTGGGAGAACGTGGTGCCTCAGAAAACCAAACTTTAATTATTGTTTTTGAATGTTACTGGTAATGCTGAATCACCCATTTGCAGAATTAACCCTTAGAAATGTAACTCCTCCAGACTGGTTTTGCAAGTGAAATAACTGCAAGGTTTTTAATTATTATTTGCAGTAGTAGAATAACACCCTTTGCTTAACACCATCATCTGGATGCTGACTCCAGCAGCCCCCAGTAATTGCCCCCTTCCCTGCCCCAGCTGGGGCAGCTGCACGAGGAGCTGGATCCGGGCACTGGTTAAAAATAAGCTTACAAAAACGAGCGTTATTTTTAACCCGGGTCAGTCCCTGCTCGGGTTCACGCTGCGGCTGCCCGGGCTCTCACGTGGGTTTGCTGGCTCGGCGGTGCAGGAGGTGGCAAGAAGGAGCTGTGGGGGGAACTGAGGGCTGTTTAAAGCTGGAGCACCCCAAAAGTTGCTTCTCAAGTGGCTACTCCAGCTCTGAACTCAGCTGTGGACCCCCAACCTCCATACAACTGCTCTTCTAAAAGCTTTTTCCAGGACAAACATTGCTGCTGACAATGCTCCAGCAATGTTTAAGCGCTTTTTGATGGTGATGCCCTGTGTGTCTGACCTTTCCCGGAGTAAATTCTTCTCCAGTGTCATATTTGCAATTGTTAGAGTTAGCTTTATTCAGAGCCTGGCTCAAATGTTTCAGATATGTTTAGATATGTGGAACGAGAGAAAATAGTTGATGCAAATTACAATTTAGTTTTGATTTTGCAACTTGTGCTAAAGATAAATGATCAGAGGAAAGATCTGACGGCTCAGACCGTGCACAGCACTGTTGTCAATGTGATGTTGTGGCATGCAATGAATTTGTGGTGCCATCCTGCTCCCCTGCACCTTGTAAAGGGGAAAAATATTGGACAATATTTTGAGGTCTGTATGTTGAGCTAAAACTTGTCTTTACTCTGGAAGAGATGGAAAACTGAATGACTTGGGGTGATCAAGGCAGATTTAATCCTTTCAGTACTTAATGGGGACTTAGAAGAAAGATGGAGATAGGCTTTTTAGTAGGGCCTGTAGCAATAGGACAAGGGGTCATGGTTTTAAACTAAAAGGGGGTAAATTTAGACTAGGTATAAGGAATAAATTTTTTTATGATGAAGTTGGTGAAACACTGGAATGGGTTGCCCAGAGGAGTGGTAGATGCCCCATCCCTGGAAACATTCAAGGCCAGGTTGGACAGGGCTCTGAGCAACCGGATCCAGCTGAAGATGTCCCTGCCAACGGCAGAGGGTTGGACTGGATGGCCTTTAAATGTCCCTTCCCACCAAAACCATTCTGTGATTCTGTGATGTAGCTGCAAAATGTGCTGCCTGTGTAGGGGGAGGGAGCAGCTCTGCATTCCCCCAGTGGTCCGCTGTGGGGCAAAGGACAGATGGGGCCAGGCACGGGCAGTCCAGGAATAGGAAGCACAAACTATTCTTCTGGAGGAAAACTGGGTAACTTTGCAGTGTAATCAGAGCTAATAAAGAATTTGACTTCAGTTGCCACTGTGTGATGATTTGTGGCATGCAGGAGCAGCCCCTCTGGTGTGCCAAGGCTTTCACAGTGCACCCCAAACCAGCAGAATAACACTGATGGCAGCTTAGGAGCGAATTTTCTTGTAGTATCACACAGGTCAGCTGGGCTTAGCAAAAATGCTAATTACAAACCCTCAATGATCGAAAGTTGTGGCAGCACAGGCAGAGCCAAGCACAGCTAGGGCTCCCGGAGATTTGTTGGGCTGGTGCAGCGCAAAGTCCAGCTTTGGGGGTTAGTTTTGGATCATTTTTGGAGGAAAGAGAAATATGCATTACAGGAGTTGTCTGTTTGTGGTGTTTTTTTCTTGGTGTATCATCTTTGATGGAACAACTGAGCTATGAACCTCACTGGAAGAGGGGGCAGTCCTGGCTCTGGGTCATTTGCAGAAGAGCTGCAGGTGAAAGGCACCCCAGGCAAAGCCTTGGAGAAGGGATGTTGTGACTTTTCATAGGCAAAAAGTGGCATAGTTGTAACGACTTGTTCCAAAACTCACAGGAGGTGTGTAACAGGCAGGTACAGTCTGGAGACTGCAGCTCTGACAGAATTTGATAAAGCAGGACAAGCTCTCCTGCCTCTTCTCTAGCAGTTGATTTAATTGGGAAGTTTGGAGTGCAGAATGTCTCTTGCATTTTTATATTTTATTTTAAGTTGGACTCAAGCAGTCAGTGCTTTCTGGACAACCTTTCTGTGGCTTCATGAGGTGCTCAGCATTGTGGGGTGGGTGGCACAGCCCAGCTCCCAGATGCTGCAGGTACGAGTACATCACCAGGGAGGAGCAAGATTATCCTGAATTCTTTCAGTGCTAAACTGTTCCTTTCACACCAGGTGAATTAGACTAAAGGTGTCCAGATTGGCCTCTAGCATAGTTAGGAGTAATTTACTGGGGTGTGTGTAGAGCATCTGGTTAACGCTTAACAGCTTAACTGTTGAAGTGTCTGATCGGGGTGTTTCTGCAGTGCGCACACACAGAGCCTCAAGACACACAGAGCCTTCTCAGACCTGCATCTGCTTGCCGATATACATTTTAAACGTGAAAGAATTTGCACATCGAAAAGAAAGCAATGCAGTTTGCGTTTCCATGGGATGGATCGCCTGTTTCTGGTGCACTATAATTAGTTAGGAAGTGAACTCCCTCGACTGGTTTTTGTATGTGCAACTGGTGTACATGGGTTTTCTATGGGGTTTTTTTGGTTTTGATTTTAGTTGTTGTTTTTTTTTTTTAACTCTTGGCATTTTATAGGCTTCATCTTCATAGACCTGGTATCCCCAGACTGAGACATGCTTCAGTGCTGTTTGTACAGCTTGTAAAATCCCATCGCCTTTTATGGGAAATAACAATTCTTCACTGGCATTTTTGGAGCTTTTCCTTGCCCACCACCTCTCATAGCCAAAGCGCTGTGCCCCATGTGAGGGGAAGAAGCTGTCCTGCTGCTCTCTCCTGCTGTGAGGAGAGCCACACACCCAGGGTTTTACACTGGGATGGTGCAGGCAGGCAGAGTCTAAATGCAGAAATCCTTGGTGTTAACATCACTTGAGTTTTTGTCTTGTTTGCTTGTGCCTTGAGAAGTGTAGGAGACTTCAGGGTAAAAAAGTGTGAGCGTTGATGGGGGGGAAATGGGCATTTAATAACCCAGGAAAAAGGGTCCTGTGTGTAACATCCATATACATCACGTGCTCAAATGTGCGGCGATGCGAGGTGCATCTTGGAGTCCTCTCCTCCTGCGAGGCCCCAGGTGCAGCTTTGCACTCAGGAATGACTTTTTAAACAAACCCTGCCTCCTTTTCCTCATGCTTTCAGAAGTATCTCCCCATGTACGATTACAAGGTAAAGACAATGCAACCTGTTTTGCTTGAGAGTGTTGGTGGTTTGGTGCGCGTGATGAAGTGGGTATTACTGCTCTTGTTCCTTACTGCATACGTCGTGCTTTTTCCATCTTCAAAGCATTTTCCAGCCATGAACTAAGAGCACACGCATTAGCTGGGAGCACGCACCCCTCCCTAAGCAGCTGATGCCGGGCACATCCCGGGAAAAACTTCCAGAATGTGACACACCACTTTTGATGCAAATAAAATAACGCTGTATTTCATCAGCTCTATTATAAGTACTTAAGTAATTGAATTAATGAAACTTTAAAAAGCCATTAAGAGACAAATGTGGTACACGCCTTTTTTCTCACTTTTTTTTTCTTTCTCATTTTCCCTATTGAATGTCTTTGGTTGACTTTTTATGTGTTTTCTTACTGTTTCTTTTTTGAGGTGTGGTTTTGCTGGGTTTTTTGTGTTACAGTAGGTGATTTCTCTACTTTGCAGAAAAGTGTCATCTACAAAATAGTATCAGTATGACTGGAATGCCTAATCTTTCATACCAATTTTTGCAAACATTGGGATTTTATTTCCACTGCGTCCATTCACCTTTGCTGTGTGTGCCTGCCTTGCCCACCGGACTGTGCTTACCTCTTACATATTCACCCCACTTCCCATGTTCATGTGATCTTTCATGCTTCTCTACCATCCTTCCAGCTGTGGGTGTCCAACATCAGCCCCTCTGAACCCACATTGGCTTTGTTTTCCTCCCACCATCCCTGTAGCCAGCTCAGGTATTTCTCCCTCCTTCCCTTCCCCTATGGCTTTTCCTTGAGTAGGGTCACCCCTTCCTAGGCAGCCAGTCCCGGTGTGGTGGGATGAGACGCCACGCTCTGCAAAGGGCAGAAATATCGTCCGGGGCCACTTGCCCGGCTCACCCTGACTCTTGGGAAAAGGAAAACAGTGGCCCCAGAGCTGTCATATCCAGCTGACTTTTTTGGGTGGCTCCAGTGTGGTGAGAAGTCATTGATGGAGCTCTCTGCTCTGACACTCCCTGATCTGCAGATAGACAGGAATACCTGTGAGCTAACCACAGCCAAGGCTGTAGTTTAGTGACACCCAATTTCCAGCACAGTTTTGAGTTGGGTTGGTTTGTTGTTTTTTTTCAGGCTAACATTTAAGCATTTTGGGTGCAGCTCACCTTTCTTGCGCTTTCCTTTTTTCAGGTGAGGCAGATGAAGAGGCCTTTGCTGAGGAGTGCAGACGGAGAGGACAACACGCCCTGCCTTTCCAGCCAACCAACCCTCGCCTGCTGAAGACTCACAAGCCTGCCAGTTCCCCCAAATATGCCTTTCATTATAATAGCGATGAGGTGGAAGAGCAAGATAGAAGCCGGGTTACAAGCAGCTTGGAGACCCCTTTTTATTTATCAGGTGTGCACAAGAATGTTGATGAGAAATGTGCAGAAAAGGAGCCATCAGCTAGTCAAAAGCCAAAACCAAAAAGCCAAGCACGAGTTTTTTGCTGTGTGTTGACTTAATGTTAGCTCCCTGGTAGATAATAAATGGCAGCTTGCATGCCTTCATCCTGCATTAGCTCTGCTCTTCAATTTAGTCTAGATTCACAAATGCCCTGGGGTATTCAATGATCCAGGGCAGATACTGTTACAGGCTGCTGAAGTGACTATGCTCTTTGTCCTTAAAAGTGAAGGCCTTTTAGAGATTAACTAGTCACAGTATTTTGCACATTCATTTATTTAAATTGTGCTTGGCTTCCTTGCCGAAGGAGAAGTTCAGCAACTTGATATTATTTCTAGAAGCTGCAATTTTAGGCACCTAAATCCTAATAGAGAGGGCTGAGACCATTCAGGTGAACAGGGAGGCATGGTGATTGTCCCAGTTATTTTTGGAAGTAATTAGTCCTTTGATATTTTTCCTGTCTGTAATATTTCAGCAATATAGTCCAGAGGCTATCTTGAACAACAGAGTCCTCGTAACTACTTGGCTTAATTTGAACCTGTGGTCAAAAATCATCCAGGACTGCCAGGACAGGTTTTTCTGAAACGTGAAGATGCCTTGCTATTTGGATGCCCAAACCAAGGGCTCTTCTCAGTAGTGCTGAATTAGGTGAAGTGCTGGGAAGTGTGAGCATATGAGGCTCCTCAGGGTAAACAGCGCATGAAAAACATGCAATGTACCCTAAAACACGTGCTCATGTACTCCCAGTGCTGTACCAACTTCTGCTGCATTTTTGAGCCTTTAAATCTATGCTGTCTTCTGTACAGAAGACCGAAAGATAACATGTGAGCTTGAAAAAATGGAAACATTCAGATAAATGTCTTCCTAATCGGTTGCTGTAAGTTTTGTCTCTTTAGGGATGGCAAAGTTAAATCTTTTCTTAAAAAAAAAAAAGAAAAACAAGAAAAACAAAAAAGTTTAAAATTTCTCTACAGATGCCTGCACATAACCTCTGGGCTGATGTCCTGAAATCTCCCATGCACTGGTTACAGGTTTTGTCTCTTGTGTCTGTAGCTGGCAAAACAAAACCCTGGTGAAGTTTTGGAGACTTGAGGTTCTCTGCAATCATAACAATACTTTGTCATGGTTGCCAAAGAGCGTCTGAGTTTGACATGCATCTTGCAATTTTGGAGCAGTTTTTCAGATTGCTTAGGACTTTTTGCTGTGAATCTATTTATGCTCCAAGATGCACAAGTTCGCAATTAAAATTACTTTCCAGAAGTATTTGTGCAATCACAAAATCCCCTCTTTTACCAGTAGATTGTGAGTTGCCGTCAAAAATTCAGGGTGAAAACTTGATTGTAGTTAAGACTTTAGATTTTACTGTTGCTTTAAATATTTTGCCTACTGTTCCTCTGATGGACAGGGCTGCTGAAGGACTGGTCGAATCAGTCATAAAAACCCACAACGTGAGTGTCTTAATCCCTCCCTGGGGAGTTTGTGCACGAGGCCTGGCCAGTAACGCCGATCCCTTCATGGGTGCTCACCTCTGCCGACTGCTGTGCCCAGCAAGCAGCCTTCACCAGCACAGCTCTGTCATTACATAGACCACTTATCTGCTCCCACTTGGCTTCTCGTTGGTCACTGCAGCAGCTGCCGTACTCACACGGGCCTGTGCTGGGAAGAATAGCATCTATTTCTGCCTCGGTCCGAAACCCACTGACTTCAGTGGAAAATAAAGTTCAATGGCCTCAAGCTGGGTGCTGTTCCACCTCGAATCAGGTGGTTTTGCCACCACTGGTGTGTGGCCTGTGGCAGCTTTAGATGTTGTCCCAGTTAGAGCACCTCAAGCAAATCCTCAGTTTTTAATGGTTCACCTGCAGTGAAATGGTTTTCTGTTCCCAGCTCTAAGAGCAGCAATGTTTGAGTTTTAGTGTGTAAGTCTCTAGCAAATTTGAATGAAGAAAAAGGGAATGGGTTTCATGTTGACTGTGTGGTGGGGATCACTTTGGAAGTGACCACCTCTCTCAAGCAGCCAAGGAGAAAGGCTGGCCAACTTGTTTAGATTAGCAAGTGAAATCTAGAGGTGAGATGAATCCTCTCCTTAGTCAGGATTTCCAGTCATTACAGTGGATTTTTAATTAAAACAAAAAAAATATTAAATTTTATTTTCCACCTAACATTGACACTTTGCATTTTAGTAGAAATTTCTCTGGGTTTCATACTGTTCCTGGTTTCGTAACAGCCTTTAGAATAAAACTTCACCTCTTGTGCTCTCAAGTCAGACAGTGCTCTAGCTCCACCCAAGTGATTTTTTAAATAAATATTCAGTTAATACAAGTAGCATACTGCCCGATTGTATGACGTGTGGCTGACTGGTGATATCCAAGCTGTACAGAAGTGGTATTAATGCCAGCAGAGACCTGGGGGTTACAGCCACTAATGGCAGGGGTAGTGGTTAACTGCCCTTAAAAAACTGCTTCTGTGGTTTTGAGAGTTTAGACCTTTAGCAAGAATGGTTGAAATGTTTAATTGTTGTAATACCATAAAAATACATGATATGAAAGATCATTATTTGCAAGATAATATTGCAAGGTTTGCTCTTCCTTTTGAATGAAAAAGCTTGCATTAACCTAAAACTTACAACATTAATAATTCATTTTTGCTCCATTTTCACCCGCTGGCATCCCTGAAAAGGAAACCACTTTAAAAGAACTAGCTTAACTAATCTTGATCCTTTCCTGGCATGGATTTCTCTGCTGGAAAGTTGAGCTATTTGTGCTTTATTACATCTTTAATGCAGTCTCCGTTCTTTTTACCAACATATGGTTTCCGGAATTACATATTACTAACTAGTAAAATTGATGTGCTTGGTTATTCAAACTAATTACCTTTATAATTCTTTCACATACTTGTATTTGGGCATGTAATAGAAAGAGAAAGGAAAGCAAAGCCACTGTTTTCTGTGGAAACCTAATACATGAGGAATGCTGGAGTTGTGGAGATGGGAGGGAGTTTGCTCTTCCTTTGCTCCGCATCCCCTGGCTGTAACTGCGTGTGAGTGGGACAGAGGGTGGGAAGTTTGGCTGGTGGATTTGGAGGCTGGCTGGCCGCTCCCTGGCTTAGCCAGAGCTGCCTTCATGCATGGTTTTTGGCTGCTAGTATGAGAGCATCCCGTTACCCACTTGCTTCCCATAGAAGGTGGCTGGGTTGCACATGGAAGGGCTTTCAAGGCTGCAGAGCCTTGCAAGCTTTTGCTTGCCATGTGGGAGTAAAACCTTGGACTCTATTTATTAATAGTATTACCTTAATTAATAGCAGGCAAGCAGGTTGTATCTGGCTTGGTATGTTCTTGTAGCGATTCTAGGCAGAATTGGTAATGAACATAGCACAGTGAGCAAGCATGAAGGAAGGCCCCAGTACGTTGCTAAAGCTCTTCAGTCCCCTAAAACATCAAAGTTGGAATTACATCACTGGGTTGGCCAGTGAAACTGGAGCACTCGCCCCTTGGATTTAACTGTGTGAATAATTAAAAAGTGGAGTGGCATACCTAGATGGGGTGGGATGTTTTGTCACCTCAGGTCTTTACGTAAAGGCGGGTTCTCTCTCTGCGGTGCTCCATGGCACGGGCAGGAGCTGTGGATGCGGTGAGAGAATTAGTAGGTCAAATTGTGGTCTGTGTTGGGCAGTGGCTTGGGCTGAAAGGAGGGAGTGTGAAAGTGTAGTGTAAAGCTGTAATTGTAAATTGAGTCACACACATGAAATTATACTGAAGCTGTGATCTGAGATTAATTTTTGTAATGGCATATGCAAGTGTGGTCAGTCTAAAATAATAGATGGTAGCTACAGCTCAGAGGTAAGCTAGCTTCCTTTGAGAAAGCAATTTACTGTTTTGAGTAGAGAGATATTTCTAAGAGCAGAAAATTAGAAAGCATGCTACAGAACCAAACATGCATGCACTCCACTGCCCCGTTAAAGCTCTGTATTCTTGTTGGAGCCATCACTGCTTTCATGGTTTCAAGGAGGACAAAAAGAATGGCCACAGTCTCAGCAAAAAGGTAGTAGAAAAAATAGTAGCAAACTATTTTCTCTGGGACTTGAGCAGAAACCATGAATCTCACCCACCTCCAACCTCAGTGGTTCAGAGCCTGGAAGTAGAAGGAGGATCCTCCATAGCCTTTACTTTTGTAGGAGATCTTATATAAAAATCAGGCCATGGCCTTTATTACTGAATGATGTCAGTTGAGAAGCAGAGATGCTGCATGTTAATCATGGGCCGTGACTGAACACCGTGTTTCCTTCTGCTGACTCCTACGCTCCTCTGTGCTGGCAGAAGAAGGTGGAGCAGACCCATGGCTGCTCTCTGCATCCTGGTAGAGCAGGCAGATGTCAGGCAGGGCAGGAAGAAGTAGGATACCACGAATGGGTTGGGTAGGAGTGTTTTCCCCAGGACACTTGTGTCCTTTGGGATTGATGGTTTAATGTGCACACCTCCCTTGCAGTTGCCATCCAAGAATGCAGTGAGTTTCATAGTGACTGAACAAACCTGTGATTCTGGGAGGTGCAGATGGCAGAGAAGTGGAAAGCCAGAAGGAAAGTCAATCTGGGAGCCAGCACACAGCCTTCCCAGTTTGTTTTGGTCCTTGCTGAGTGGATGAGGAAGCTGCTACTAAGTATTGTTGGAAGTTGATTTTGGTCTTCGTCAGCTTTTTGAAAGCTGGAATAGCTTCTGTGCTCCTTATGGGTCTTCTGATATAGAAGAGAGGGGGAGGATGAAATGGGGAAAGTGGGTTAGCAGACACTGGTTTTTTTTAGGGAAGAATTATCCAAGTTGTAAAACAGGTGGTGTGGCTTTTAATTAGCGCTGGTTGAAGTATTTGCGTGAAATAAGCATGAAAAGGTTACATCTTTAGTGTGCAATTTTTAATTTTTGTTAGGAGCTTTGTTTGGATCAGGTTTATGGCACCAGCATAGCATTGCTGGAGCTAACAGACTGGCAAAGTTTGATGTATTCTTTCTTCTTAGGTGGGGATAGAAAAGAAAATGGTCAAGAGTGAAATTATTTATTACAGCAGGCTCGAAACAGAAAAGACCTGGCAGTTTTCTCTTGAGGAATACTCTGTATTCGTGTGTTATCTCCCACTCTGGCCAATCTGTTTCTGTGTGTCAGTGATAACAGTTGAAAGATTTCCACTTTTCACCCTTATTCTGAGGGCTGGAAGGAGACCGTGTTGTCACATGCCTAAATAGCTTCACACCACATTATTTTAACATTTGAGTTGATTCATTTACAAGACAATTAATTATGTGACATTCATTTAAAGTCATAATTTATGTTGACTCACAGTATTTTTAAGGAAGAGTTGCTGGAATTGCTTTCAAAATCTCAAACATTTGAAGAATATGGACTGTTGCAAAAAAAAAAAAATTGTGATATAAAATAGAAGTATGAAATGCACTCATGTCTGGATGTGGAAGCCTTTCAGAAATACTGACAGTGTTTTGAGAATGAAAAATAAGAAAATTATGAAGCTAATAATTTGTTGGGTTTTGATGATGCTTTCCCAAATATCTGTGTTAATGTTTCATAGCTGTGACATGAACTAGATCTGATCAGCTGATATGTTGCTGGTTTTTCCTCCAGTAAAGAGAAAGATCCTTTGAGTAATGCCCCTTGGATGACTGATTCTCAAGAGCCAGCACATCTCTTCCACCTCCATTGGCCTCTGTGGGAAAGCAAAGAGATGCTTGAGCCCTTCTGGGATGCATCCCTTACAGCAGTAAATTAAATGCCGAGGGATCCTATTTTTGACAATGTATAGGTGACAGAGGGGCTCACATTAAACTTCATGGATGGAGTCCTTAGTGAGGAGACGTTCTCACAGTGTCCCTGGGGACAGGATTGCAGCTCAGGAGAGTGGCAGGGTGTGGGGAGAACACAGCATCATCTGCAATTCTGCAGAGCACTGCCAGTTTTTCTCTTCCTTAAACAATAAAACTGGTTTCCACTCTAACTTTGCACAGGTTAATCACTCATGGCAGAATTTCTAAATAAATATCCTGCCTCTTGACTCAGATGATTGCAAAAGATGAAGTCATGCTGTTGGTACAGCGCAGGAGCTAGGATGATAACCTAGGAACAGTTTCCCATTGCTACAAGGGAGTGTATTGCCTCTAATGCACAAGCTTTTCATAATGCTTCAGATTATTTTAGCCCAAAGACTCGCGGTTCTCCCCAAGTCTTAAACTTAAACTGAAGAACTGCAGTTCTGCCTTGGGCACAACCCTAATTCCACTTGGGAGGCGCTCTGATTTGGAGCAAACTTCAGCCACAAGCCCACTGCTTCCTTCTCCCAACTTAATTTTGCTATTGGTGCTAAACTGATGGAGAACTGGGTGCAATGGTGACATGACTTCCTTAGGGTCATGTCTGTCTACCCATAGACTGGGTGAAAGGACGAGATTTCCAGACAGGCAGAGCTGTGCCCTTCCTGGGCTGTTCCTCTGGCTCCCAGCCCTGCCTCTGAGCTGGCTCCTCCACTTGGCCCTGTGCACTGGACTGTTCTGAGTTTAGATTTATTAAGTGCACTTGGGTAGACATGGTGTTGGTTCTGCACAGTTCACTGTCCATGCAAGTCTGCTCGTGAGTTGCATTTTACTGCAAGTTCGGAGGAAAGAACAAGATGCAGAGCAAGGACTGGTTTTCACTCATCTTTGTAGGGAGGAAAAAACCATTGGGAATGATGATCACAGCTGGAAGCTTGTGCTTACTGAACCTGTAGCAAATAATTGTTGCTTGAACTTAGTACTTCCATGCACCACTGGAGCTGCAGTAGAATAAAACCTGTGGTGCATCATTAAGCATGAGCAGGCTGATGACTTGCATATAAAATGTATATTGGTAAACACTGAGCACCTTCTTATTTACTCAGGATTCTCGGCGTTCCCTAGTCTTAAAATGGAAATGCAGATATCGTGGTAACTGACTACTGTGAGCAGGAAACGCCAGTACTTAAATAGCTCCTGCTGTATAAGTCTTACTTATTGCTTGTGTTCTGAAAATTATTCTGGTTTTGCATGTGCTCTAATTTTGAAGCTTTTCCTGAATGGCTTTGAAGTCTTTTGAAAGTTCTCTAGAACTTTTCAAACTTCAAAGATTGATAGTGTTTTCTTTCTGTCCTATATAAGGGATATAGCAGAACTGATCATTTAAGAAACCACATCAGAAAGCCAGACTTTTTTCTTTTAAGATTCCTTGAACCATTCAGAGAATGTGTGCTTTTGCTGGAGGGAAAAGTCCATGAATGCTGTGAATAGTGTTTTACAAGCCATGTTTCCTCAGGATACAAAGAAGGCAGCAAGAGGAGGAAGCAGAAGCAGAGAGAGGAACAGAAGAAGAAGAAGTCAACCAAAGGGAGTTACTAAAATGGACTTCTCTGCTATGCCAATACCTTTATAATAATGACAACTTAATGTTACATTTGAGCACACCTCTTTTGTGTATACTTTTTGATTGTTCACACTGCTAGCAAGGAAGTGACTCATGTTTAAAACTGTACTAAAATTGCACTATGTTATTCTTTTTAGTTTCACGGAGTGGCTTTCTTGCCAGTCAGGTTAGGGAATTCAAACAAGGGGGATCTTGGTTAGGAGTGTGTTATGTTGGAGGATTGGAAAGTGTTACAGAATTTCTTACCTCATCCTTCCCTGGGACTAAAACGACTCCAGTCTAGTGTTTTTTTTATTGGTCTTGTAGAATTTAAAGGGTTGTGCAAATGCCTGTTTGTTTGGCCACTCTGGCATCTCAACATCAGGCCCATTGAAAGAAGAGTCCTGTTCACTCGTGTCATTGGGAATGGGATTGAGACATGAGCTCTTATAGGGTAATTTATGCAAGCTTAACAAGCAACTTTTATGGTGGTTTTTTTTTTTTCCCCCCCAAGCTGGGCAGCAGAGGTTTGTCCCTGCTATTAAAATGTTCCTTCATTTTAAATTGTATCATGAAGTTTTATCCTCTGATTTTAAGAAACTTGGTGTAATGATGGGCTCCTGTAAGCACTCCTGCTGATTTGTTTAAGCATAGTTGACTCCCAATGAATCATTTAGTGAAATCATTCCTTATTTTAAAAGGTTTTTTTCAGAACATAGAGACAAATGATCTAAGTGCTACTTTAAAACTCCTCTTTGTTTCTGCTGAGTAGGTTTTAGATAACAAATATTTTTTCAGCATCCGTGTAAGATTTTATCAAGTTGTTTCTGCAAAGAACTTACACCTTTATGTATGAAAGCATTTTGCATTGGTTTTATTGCAGGACTGATTTTTTTTTTTAGCTTGAAAAGATGTCTTCAATTTAAAATAAATATGTATTTTCTGGCAAGATTACATCCCTGCTTCCCATACTTGTCTCATGTGCATGACACATTGCTTCTCTTAACCTTTTAGTTTGTACAGAGCCCTTCTGTTGCCTTCAGCATTTACCTGCATGCTTGTTGTCAGTATGTTGCCTCCTCTTTTTAACCTCCAGGTAGGAGTTATCAGCTTATGGTTTTGTTTTGTTTCTTTGTTCTTCCTTTTGTCAATACGTTGTTGATGTAACAGACTTAAACCTGGCAATATTGAAAGTCCTTGGTTCCTGGAGAAAGTCGCCATCCTAACGTTTAAAAGATGTAGGAATGCACATAATGGTGTAAGGAAGAAGCTAAACAGAAAAATCAAGTTTGCATTCTAGCCCAGTATGATATAACAAATTCTCCTGTCTCTGGTATCTGAGTGGTTTAGCTTCAAATGCTCACATTGCCCAATGTAACCCTACACAAATATATAACCATACATTGAACTCTGTTAGGATATTTAAATTATGGTTAATATGAAATAAAGTACCAGTTTTCTGTCACTTAAGTACTGCTTTTTTTTGGTGCAGTGTTACTAATATTTAAAAATAAAGAAAATTCTCCTTTATGCTTTGTCCTCTTGCACTGTACTGTAGACTGTAGCTAGCATCAGTTGTGCATGTTTAGTTTCAGTTAAAGTTTAGGGTGTAAGCACAAGGTGGAGAGTTCGTATTCACAAACCCCCCACAAGCTTACCATGAGCAAGTCAAATGGTTGACACTGGAAAACAAGGGTTCATTCTGGCTGGAAACATCACTCTAAGGAGCGTGTACCTTAAATGGAGCTTGCACGTTTGCTGTGCAAGGAACATTCACATTGGATAATACACAACACTTTGAATTGAGAAGTCTCCCTGAGTACATATGCCAGTTTTAAGCTATTAGTACTCCTCATTTGTTGGGATAATGGTGCATGCTCTGGACAAGCAGGAGAGGTTGAGGAAGGGAGAGGTCCCACCAGCGTGGGGCTGTCCTTGTGCTGGGAGCAGCCTCACGTACCAGGACAGAATGGCTCCGGATCAGGAATGTGCCTTGAAGAGTTAGAGGAGACCGGGATTTGGTACATAAATATCTTCTTCTCTCTGATCTCTGTATTAGGCTTGGAGGAGGAGGATAGAGCGTTAATTAGCTAGGACACCTGAAGTGTGTGTTAGCTAGGAAGCCTGTCTCACTAAGGGCATCCATATCCCACTGGAAAGGTGCTGGCAAGCGTGCAACTGGGCTCCTGCTCCTCCCATGGGGAGAAACTCCTGGGAAACAGAGTCCCCACCATGGGCATAATCTTTCCTACAGCTACCTAGAATCTGCCCAGAAATGAGGAAATGTGAGCCCTATTTCCTTCATTCCTTCATCCTGATTATTTCTGGATTTTAACTGAAAGGTAACTGCATAACTGAGCACTGTGAAGCAGGGTTGTCAGCCTGTGCGTAGCACCGTGCTCGAGTGGCTCTGCTGCATGCATAGATGTGGTGCCACGTTTGCCGCGTAGGTATGAGCAGGCACAGATGTGAGGTCTTTGTGTCCCAGTGCGTCCATCTGCTGAAGGGCTGCATGATGATATGGTTACTGAAAGTATGTGTTTGGGCAGGAAAAATGCAGGTGGGTGTGAGACGCCACAGCTGATAACAGATGATGCTGGCCCAAGAGCAGCTGTGAATAAATGTATTGTGAAAGTTGGAGAGAGATTCCTGGCGGTCTTACAACACTTCTGTGGAAGAGCTGAGGACAGAAACAGAGCTAGTTTAAATACAGACCTGACGTGATTTGTAAAATGTATTGCAAAATTATTCTTTACAGAGCAGATACCTGGGCTCAGAGACCCAAAAGTGTTTTTAATCCCATTTAGTATCCCATAAGAAAATTAAATCAATAGAGTAGAAAACACACACTGAGTTGAGTAACAGCGTAATTAAAATATGCTGAAAACAAAACAATTTTATCTTAAGATAGTGGGACAGAATCACAAAGAAGCAAAATCTGGACAGATAAGAGTTTCTGCTCCTCACTTGGAAGGTGCCACTATGAAAATGGCTTAAATTCAGGTTTTCTTCCACACAATTTAGAGATGTGCACAGTTGCTCTTTGAACTAAGGTTTGGCAAGACTTTGATCCTAAATAAATGATGTCAGAGAGTGTAGGTGTCAAAATGATGAAAATGCATTTTTCAAGTTCTTGCCCAGTCTCTCCTCAGTGCTGCTGCCCACCTCCATGGGCAGCTTTCAGACCTGCAAATCCTACGCCCAGAGGTAGCACAAAATGCAGCTTTTCTCTTGTCAGCTTGGCTGGCTTTACAGAGACTTACTTTTCCCCCCTGATTTCAGAATCATCTCATGATACTTTTTATGTATTTGTTGAAATAACATACTGGAAAGATTTTTTTTTTAAAGAAGAGGGTCAGATACCTGGAAAAGGTGTAATACTCATGAGGGGAACACTAAACTGCCTGTTTTCCCAGCCACATCTGAAATGTGTGACTCATACCCACTTGTTCTTCAGCAGTGTTTTCTAGATATGTGCCACCGAACTGGTGCCTCTCAAGTGGTGGGATTAGCTTGTTACCATATTGAACAACACTCTTTTATTCTGCCTGTACAGAAATGTATTGGGGGATTGGACTAGATGATCTTTTGAGGTCCCTTCCAATCCCTAATGTTCTGTGATTCTGTGTGATTCTGTATTAATTCCATTCCCCCCCCCCCATCATTTGGTGTGCCAGTTGCACTGGACTCTCTGTTCCTGGGATGCACAGGTTAGTCCATTCTGCATTTCAGATCTCGGTTGTCTTCCTTTGTGTGCAGTCCTGCTCCTTTATGTCCAGACTTGGCTCATGTTTTAGTGCTCTTTCACATTATCTTGCCTGGGGAGAACCTTATTCCCCTGTAACTCACATATTGGTAGGGGGTGGTGGTAGTAAAATTGCCCATAATCAGGTATTTTTAATTCTCCTCTTCTCTATGAGCAAGCTGGAATCTGATCTTAAGTGACTTTGTATCACTATTTGCAAAATTTTGCTCATTGCTTTCTGTAGCACTGAAACCTCTAGACAAGGGAAGGCAATTCTCCTCTCCACTGATGAGAGTTGAAACAGGGCATGTAAAGCCACAGACAGATGCTCAATTTTAATAAATATTTGTGTTTGAAACTATGATTGATTCAGCTGCCCTGTGTCAGCACATTTTGACTTCTCACAAGTTTTTCTAGTTGAAAAGGATTAGGTGGGGTGTAAGGAAGTGTCAGGTTTGTTAAGCACCTTGTTGGTGCCCTCTTAACTGTTAACTGACAGCAGGAGAAGCATTTCCCAGGTGGCTGAGCTGACCTGAGATGACATTTCCAGGCATGAGGTAGGTCACCTTGCTGCTGTCATCACAACAAGGAACTGCTCATCTTATTGGCACATACTGAACTACAGCGTCAAGTATCCCAGACTTTCCTTCTGCCTCTTCCTCTTCCAGAAGGCCTCATGTTGTCACTGCAAAGCCAGCCCAAAAACCAAGGAGTGTGAGAGGAAGGGCAAAACACACGCTATCATAATGAGTCTGAATGCTTTGATTTCAGAGAAACACCTCAGTGTCTACCTGGAAGTGACCACAGATTTTCTAGGATGTCTTCAAGGATGGAACAAGACCTGACTGCACTGGCTGGATGTTCCATTGCATCTCTTCATCGCTTGTTTCCATGGGCGTGTACATACACCTTTCCACTTAAATAGCATACATAATTTTTTCCATCTCTTGTTTGGAAAATGCTCATCTGTTGGTCAATGCAGAGCGGCTTGCTTGTTCTTTAGGCTGATGGTGGTTGCAATTTAATGAAGTCTTATGATACGGCAGGTGTTATTTTTACATTATCTCAATATTAGAATTGCAGTTGAGAAAGTTTCTTCAACTTAAGAAGCAAAATTTACTTCCATTTTTTTTAAGATGAAAGCTAACAGTGCAAAATGGTAGATCACTCCAAAGCCAGTAGGCAAATACACCTCTTCAGTGTATTAGGTTAAAACTTATGAAATATATGTTTCTGCCTGACTTTTGGAGTCCCAACACATGACATGTTTGGATGTTTTAATATGTTAAGCTGAGCAGTGTTGGTCCAAGTAGGATGGGGCTTTTAGCAGCCTGGTCTGGTGGGAGGTGTCCTTGCCCACGGCAGGGGGGTTGGACTGGATGATCTTTAAGGTCCCTTCTAACCCAAACCATTCTGTGATCCTATAGGTTAGAGCTCCTTTAATAGACTGTGTGCTCAAAGCTGAGGAAGGGAAGGAGCTCTAAGGAGATGTGAAGGAGCTGACGCTTCCCACGGCACCTGGAAGGGATGCTCACCAAAGGTGCATGACTTGATCCTGGCAGCATATGCAAGCCACAACCTGCCACACTGGTGGTGGTGTGACAACATGGGTTTTACGACTTCGGGATTCCAGGAGAGGAGATAACCAGCACTAGAGCCTTCCCAGTGCTGTCAGTCATGCGTTATACCCATAAAAATGATTTGTCAGCTACCTGGCCTGCTGTCCTGTCTTTGATAGTGACTAATGTGGGTGCCTAGGGGAGAGTACATGAGCAGGCTAAGCTTGTAATTATACTTCACCAGAATGTTTTCCCAGCTGCGGCACTTTGTGGGTCAGAGGCTCCTGGATCCAGAAACAGTTTTTCTGTTGCCCAATATTTTTTTCCATTAACTTGTTCAATTGCCTCTTAACCTAGAAAACTGCTCAATATCCACAGTGTCCTATGGCAAGGTATTCCTCATCTGACTTTGCTGGGTAATGATAGCCCCTGTGTGATATGAACCTTTCTCCTGTAAGCTTCCTTTGGTTTCCTCTCCTCCTCCATCCTGACATTGGATGAGACAATGAACACCCCATCCTCATTCACCTTTTACTTTCATGATTTTACACATTTCGCTCATGTTCGCCTTTGGTTAACTCTTTTGTGGCTCAAGAGGTCCAACATATTGAATCATTTCTCACAGAAAAGCCATTTCCTACCTTTGACCCTCTCAGGTTAGGAAAGCTGATTAAACAGCGGCTGTTGCTCAGCTCCGTAAGTTGTGCTGACTGCCTGGACGAGCATGCCTAGCATTTTAGCAACTTGCTAATACCCCATTATAAGCCTTACAGCAAGAGAAGGAGGCCATGCAAAGCCTGGGATGCAGGAAGAGCAGACCAACACTCGAGACTCAGCTCTGATGCTCTCAGTCTCACCAGGCTCTCATGGGCTCTGGAATGAGAATGCATGAGCTCATGGCAGTGATGGTATCTCCAGAGCATGGTCTTACACACCTTCACCTTCCTTCCCACCCTCTCAGCCAAAATCGCATCACAGGGCATTCCTTGGCAGCTGACGGGACACACACCTCCTGACGCAGGCACAGCTCCTGCCGCCACTCATGGTTCCTCGGGCTGCAGGAATCACCCGTCTGTACCTCTGCTTGGCTGGCAGCACACAGGCTGTGGAGCAAGTGCCTTGCTTTGTTGTAAGGAGCACCTGGTGTTGCCCATGCCAGTATGCCTGCTCCCACAGAAAACCGGTGTCGGCTGTATGATCCCTGCCAACCAGAGAGACGGCGGGCCTGGTAACCTTGGAAAGACACCTTGCTCCTGGTGTGACACATCCCTGCAGGCAGCGCCTGGAGACGAGGGCAGTGCAACTCCACATGGCCCTGATTTCTGCAGCACTGCCCACAGCAGCTTTTCTGCTTTCAGCTCCTTTCTGTCCAACCTGCAGATGATATTTCTCATCTGTAGCAATCTGGGCTGTGATTTTCCCTATTCCCCTCAGCATTTTTTGTGCAGAGCCAGCTGTATGCAAGCTGTAAGCAAGTATTTCCTTACTGGATTTAGGGTCACTGACATCATTTGGGAAGTCTTAAACGGCTGGGAGTTAGTTATGAGGAAACATCAGTGATGGTAGGGAGGATCCAGAGAGATGGGAGGATGCGGGACATCAAACACTGATTCTTGAAGTGCAAAGTCAAAACTGGACCATTGACACAATCCCCCAGAAAGGTTGTTTCTGGACCTGTTAAAGTTCAGAGGGTGTCTGGTTGAGATCCAGCTCCACTTTAAATGTGATTTTATCCTGCTAGGTTTTCTATCTGTGCAAACACAGGTGTGAGCGACAGATAACCTCTGCTCACTGTGTCTCTGCTCCAGCAGATAGCCCTGCTGCAGTTTTTTTTCAGATGCACCTAAGCCCATGGCCTCTTGTTTCTCAACAGGATTCACGTTTGGTGGTGGTGGATTTTTAATCAACATAATTACTTCCCTTAGAACCACAGATTTTTCTATCATGAATGCTTAGGAAAATATTATTCAGCTGATGTGTAATGCAAGTCTCAGGTTGCATTAGGATGGGATGTGATAGAACACGATGGTAATGAGTCACCTTATATCATGTTTTAGTGTGATGTGTCAGCAGAGAAAGCCAGAGTGCGATAGGTGTTTCTACCAGACCAATTAGGAAACAACTGCTGGTTCATGCAGAGATTACTAAGATTTTCCTAGGTTAGTTAGCAGATAGGTTTAGGTTTGTGGTTTAAGCAATGTTTTCTTTAAGTTGCTAACAATGAGCTACCTCAGAAACTATTTTCCACCCAGAAAAGTCATCAGTCTCTTGTCACCAAGGGTTAACCTTGCTTGAAAACTCCAGTCATCAGGACAAGACTGTCTCTCCTGGGATACTTTCTAGGATACTTTCTGCTGACATTGACTAGAAGAGGGTGATGATGCCATTGCCTGTTGCTGCTGTAGAACTGAGACTATGAAGGCATGATTTGGAAAGTCAGGAGGTTAGAGCTGGTCCTATACCTCTCAATTTAATCCAGAGAGTGACAGATGCCCAGACACGGGCAGAAAAACTCAAAGAGTTTTCAAGGTAGGCTTTTCATCTCCATTACTGCTGGCTGCATTGCCGGCAGTCATTATGAAGAAGCGTACAGGACCTTTCAGGACATCACACCAGCCCTGGGAATGAAATTGTGTCCACGGGACAAGGGTGATGGAATTGGTGGAGGCCAATGGGTCTCAATACATGTTCACCAACAGTCTGGTGAGACCTACAGCCAACTGCTTTGCCTCCTGTCGAAATGCCCATAGATTTGCCAGGGCTGCCCAAGCAAACAGCCACTCAGCTGGGCAGTCTGGAAGTATCTGGTGTACATGATCTGCTATGGTGATGGTGGGTGATGCCTTTTTTTTGGTATGTTTAGTAAATTTAGAGAATAAGGATTTATATGTTCCACTTCTCTTGTGGTACTATTTATTTTGAATGTGAGCGAAAGGAGGGGGCTGCGGTTTCTGGCCCCTCACACAGGGGACAGATTTGGGCAGGTATATGTGTCTCCATTCCCACAGCTCTGTGGCTTCTCCTGACTGCGACTCTTCGGCAGCCCCCATCCCTTTAGCCCTACACCTCTCCACAACAGAAAAAGTCAATTCAGTGAAATGCTCTGGGGCTTTTGCTGTGTAAATGAACAGGGACCAGGGTAGGACCTTGCCCTGTGTTTTTATACCATGGTGTGAACTCCCCTCCTCTGGCAGCCTCACACCATTAACCCCTTGCAGCCCTGGTTTGAGGAGAAGGTGTCCTCACTGGGTTGTAAATGCTTCAGAGGAGGCATCTGGGGAAGGAAGCTGAATAATGGAAATGTTAACAGACCTTTCATTACACACCCGATACATCATTATTTATTCTCTTTGCTTTTGTCTCCTCTTTTTATAGATTTTTTTTCCCTCCTGATCAATAGTATTCATCCTACTCAGTGAACAGGCTTGATAATGTTTTTATGGTGCAAAAATTACTGTTGCTTTGACTGGCTCCTATTACCAGGCAACACCGCTTGGCAGAAAACAATGAATCTTCTTATTATTTGGAAAATAAATGTGATTTATGGGAGCAGCAATCAATAGTGGTCTGTGTCTTGCTGTCAGAATGCTTGCTTTCTTGAAATAAGGCTTTTACCTTTGGAGTGTGAAGGCTGTTTGTCTAGTCCTGCGGAGCAATTCATAATATATATATTTTTAATCACAGCTTTTATTAAGCATTTTAAAAAAGATGATGATAAAGAAAACATCTGTTGTCTTTTTAAGGGTTCGATGCCTATGTGGAAAGCAGTTGAGTAGGTGTGAAGTTAAGCACACTGGCAGGGATATGCTGTGGATACTGAAGGTGCTGGAGGGAGGAGGAGGAAGGGGAAAGCCAACCATCAAGGACTTGCTATTGCTTCCCTGCACTCATGAGAGAGATGAGGGTTAGCACTAAGGATTTATTATAAGAATTCTACAGTACCAATGGCAAGAAATGGACCAATTTGACTGCAAGAAAGCAGAGTCGCTTCACCAGACAGCTGTGCAAGACATTACCTAGAGATGTCTGGGGAGGCCCCTGAGGCTGTTCCTACATTTTCTGTTCACTCTTGCTCTTTTGCAGCCACCTCTCTGCTGCCCACAGGTTTGTCCTATCTACTGTGGGCAAACTGCTACCAGACAGTGCAGGTGTGGGCCCTCTTCCCATTAGTAAATAAAGAGCTTACCTGTTTGGGGAGACTTTTTCTGTCTCTCTTAGGGCAAAGGAACTAAGGGAGCTCTTCATCACTTTGGATTTTTTAACTTTTTAATTAAAAATAGATCTAGTCTCCAAGTCCCCTCAACAATTTGGCTTATTCCAGGCTTAACAGTGATTTAAACTACAGTTCTGGTTATTTACACAGAGAGAGGAGGTTGTCTGGCTGAGTGCATATATGAGCACTTCTGCAAGGAACAACAATTGAAGCCAAATTTTCTGTCAGGTAAAGTTTTATTTTGGAGATGTTTTACTATCCCTTCCTGCTATCCTTCTTGCTCTGCTCTGGGCCTATTTCTGGTCAAGCTGAAGTGAACACCTGAAAGTTGTTTCTTTCTTCATAGAAATAAATATGCAGGCATACATATGCATACACATGTATATGTACCTTAAGCACCATTCTGGACGTTTTCAACTACTTTTCTTAGGCCAAGAGGATGGATACTGTCCTAGCAGCTAGGAGGATGAAGTAAACTGGAATTGCCTTCACCAGTCTTAGAAGAGTAGAATCAGCAGTTTTCTGAATATTTGTATGCAAAGCCTTTATTTTTCAGGCCTCTGAGTTTATGTTCAGGTAATGCCAAACTTTTGGGTGATTTAAGCCTGATCTGGGTCTCCTCAGTGGAACTCCTTTGTTTTATGATCAGGAGGGGAATATTATGAAAATCTGATCTGCTACTTTACAGGAGGCCATATAATGTCACTTAATGATGCCTGCATTAAAGTTATGATCTCATGCCTAACCCAGCGTTCCTCATACAGAAATACAGAGCCACAACTGGAATAATTATCTCTTTTAGGCATCAGCCCTTACAGAAGATGCTTCAGTTTACAGCTGCTGCTTCCAACCACCTGCCTGTCCACTGCAATGTCTTCACACAGGCAGGGCAGCCTCTGGCCAGGGCTAAACATTGGGTTTGTGCTGAGTTGGCTGCAAGGAATGGGTTTCAGTGGGTAAAATACCATAAATACAGCTGCCAGGGTAGCTAGACAGACTTTGATAAATATAATTACACTGTTGTTAAAGTGACTTTGGTGTAGTATATTTCTTTGACTTGCAAGAGTTGGATAGAGAGCTGTGAAAGGGAGTCCACAGTTTTGTTTCCTTACCTTAAATTACAGCCCCAGGACAGAGCTGTATTCTTGTACTTCGAAGATTAATTTAATTTATACCAGGCTCTGTCCTTCAGTCTGGGATTTTTGTCACATGGATGCACTTACTGCAGGTGCAGCTTTTCCTGCTGTCCCACTTTGGAGAGGATGTATTTGTGTCTGTTTACCTGGCTATTGGTGTAGAGTTAGGCACTGTGTTTTAGCACTGTATTTCCAGTGATAAGTACCTTTACTGGGATAATGACACATGAATGTGAAGACTGTAATTATTACAAGTTAATTATACCAACAGAGATAGTCTGAGGTAAAAATCTGGATTTATTTAAGGCTTTACTTATGTAATGTAAATAAGCTATTGCTATATCTATCATTACAAGAATCTCACTCTTAAAGGACCTTTTATTTTGATTGCAAAACAGAATAGCCAAGTAAGAGAAGTACCATACTGCTGTCTAAGAAACTGGTCTTAACTTGATGAGATTATCAGGATGTGTCCTCTATAAAACATCCTGAAAAGGTCTTCCTATGTAAATTAAACCTTGTGAAGTGCACAATGCTTTTCTGAATGAAATGAGTAATTCCTTAATTTAGTCCTGGCAGTTGCTGCGCTATTTGCACTAACATATACTGGTAATCAGTGAATTAAATCACAATGCATCCTTCCAACTGCAGTGTTGAAGAAATCCCATCAACCCACATTATCTTAAATCAGCTTTCGCCAACTAATTTGTATTGCTTCAAACGTGGAGCACTTTACTGTGACGAGTTAACTCCGATATGTACATAGTAAACCCCCAAATCCTGCTATCATTTATGAGCCTGGAAGGAGCTATGCTTCACTAAGCTTAATGTACTCCCATCAGGTTTCTGACTTCATAAATAAAGCAGTGCTCTGCTTTCCCCCTAGGAAGAGGTTGTTGTGTTCCTGACTCTCTCATCAAATTGTTATTAATACAAATCGTTACTAACACAGCTTTTTAGCATCAGCCAAAACGTTCTACTTTGTAAGCTACTTCATCCTCACTTTGAGACAGGTGAATTTCCTGGCACCTTACCCTAATTTACCAGCTTTGTAAAAAAAATCCGTTATTATTTCTTCTTTAGAGTCCTTCTCATCTTCTGCCATTCCTGAGCATTTGGGGCTGCAAAGCTTATTAGTCTGCTTATTAATTTGTGGGAGGAATCAGCCCTTACAGATATGACGTTCAAAGTTGGAAATTTGCTGGAGCGAGGGTGGGCTGGAGGCAGAAAGTGGTTTGCTGTATGATGCATGGCCACATTGCAAACATAACTGTACTTGAGAAGGCGGCTTTCATGGTTTAGAGCGTAGCCTGGGACTTAGAGGATCTGCATGCTGTCCTTGACTCTGCTCCTGCCTTCTTGAGACAACCTTAAAATGGTTACCAGTCAATCTCTCTGTTCCTCATCTATAAAATAAGGTAATTTAAACCTTTGCTCCTGCACTTCATTCAATCTATTTAGCTCATTAATTCTTCAGGCCAGGAACTCAATCATGCTGCTTCACAAGGCAAGCACACAGAGAAAGAATGCGGAGCAATACAGATTAAACAGTCTTGTAGTTTATAAAAATTAAATTCAACCCCACAGAGTACTCCCTCTTACCACCAATCCCAAGATAGCACATTTCTCCCTCTCCCTGCTAAGTGCCCTGCTCCACCCTTCTGCCAGTGGCTCTCCTTGCATCTCCTCTCATGCTGCCTAATTGTATTTGCAGTGCAAGTATTTGTACAAGCACAGCCATATCCGAGGGCTTTCCGAGAGATAAGGGGTTGTATTTCACTTCTATCTGAAAAATAATGTAATTAGTTTATCCCATGTTTGTCAAGAGAAAACAAAACTGAACAGCTTAAATGGTATTTGGAGAAGCAACACATTCCTGCCCTTTGGCACAACTCAGCTGTATCTCTTTATCCAGCTGCACCTGTGTTATCATGTCCACCACTCTGGGATGTGACACAGAGTGGGGCTGAAGGAAGATAGCATCTTTAGAGGAAAGATTCAGCACATCCATCACAGGAAAAGTTATTAAATTCCTTCAGTTATTTGTCTTCTGCATTTGTAACCTGTGCTTTTATAGGTACCCACATTTTTGGGGTGCGGGTTAGTGCAGAAGCAATGTCACTGTTCTCTTCTGGCTTTCCCTCAGCTCTGCCCCCAGCACGCTGGACTGAGTCCCATTGGAGTGGAACAGACCCAGTAACTGTCCTCTGGAGGGGTTTAGATATGTTTTCCCTCTTGTTAGACAAACCTAATGTAACCCTAAGCATCCAAGCCAACTAGTGTGGTGAAAGGATGCTGTAATATCTCAAGAATCCACAGCGAAAGGAGGAACATTTTAAAAGGCCCCCAAAACAGCTACCTTTAATGGAATTAGTTAGCTTAGCTAAATAAATAAGAAGCTATTGCTTGTGGAAAAAAAATATCAGTGATTTCCCCTGAGGTAAAATCAGTAGAGCAAAAGAAAAAAAAAAAAGTCTAAGAAAAAAAATCCCTCACCGTAAACCCAAAGGGACTTGTCAGCTCTACGGCAGAAATTGGAGAGACCACTCAAGCAAGAAGAGGATTAGGCTATCTCCTATCAAAGCATGCATGGACTGAATTTTTACAGCAACTTAAAGAAAGTGGTGAGGTTTTGGTTTTTTGGTTTTTTTTTTCCATTACCAGCTGTGGCAAAGACTGGAAGAAAAAATGTCCACAACACAGTTCCTAAGGTAATGTCTTTCCAGTAGGACCAGTGCCTACACTTTCTTTCTACACCCATCAGCTTTAACGATTATAAAACTGCTCTGCTTTCCACAGTGACCCCAAAGGCAGTGTGAAACATCTATGCCTTTGGTTAAATCTATGATGATTCATGTCCCATGGTGCTGGACACGAGAGCAAGCTGGCCTGGGTGTGAGAAGGAAAGGACGTAGTTGGTGACGAAGGGTCCTGGATGCTGCCTGATGCAAGAGAGCTGGAAACAGCTATGCCACCATGAATCCTGCCTCCTGATCCCCTCTGGCCTGCGCTCCTGATCCCAGACACATCAGTGCTCAGCTATTTTGAATCTATGCAGGCTTCCAAAAATACCAGGCGTGCCCTGAGCATACTTACATTAGCACAGCCTCCGCCGTGAGAATGCGGTACAGCCTTGTTTGCTCCGTCCTGGGAGCACTGCGCTTGCCCGCCGTGCCACCCCCCTGCTGCTGCAAGATAATGTGACTGTATTTACAACTAGCAGAAATTGGGCAAATTATTACTGCAGTGTGAATAAATGATTCCTTATTAAAAGTAATTCTTTTTTTTTCACTGAGACTTCAGCTTTTCAGACTCTGCCTTTGCTCAAGTGTGTAGTTCACTCTAAGCAAGATGAGGAGCGCATTAATTACATTACTGGCGTACAGGCCTCAGCTGTGGCACAAGTCACCTCATTGCTCTGGTCCTCTTCTTTACAAGGTACCATCTCCTCTAGGCTCAGTCCAGCTCCATCCCTCTCTCTGTGATTTCTGCAGCTTCTCAGGCTGGGCTGCTGGCAGCTTTCAGCGGGCACAGATGAGCTCACCTATGTTTGGGTGGTCCCTTGTCTTACTTATTACATGGCTCCTGCAGTCATTTTATAGTAAACTACACCAGGATAACGTAACTGGGCATCTTCACTTGCCCATCTTCAGACCTGCTGCTGCACTGTGAGTTTGGTGACTGGTGCTTCACTGTCACACTGGGATTCAGCCCTGCTCCCAACATCTGTTTTTGTCTTTATCTGGTTTTCCCCTAAGTAGAGAACAGATATGGGTTTAATTTAAAGTCTCCTTCTGGGCTTTCAACTCACTCTTCTAAAAATTATTAATTCCAGGACAGACAAAATTTTCTCTCTCTTTTTCAGCCTTAGATTCTGGTGCTGCTGAGGTAATGTGTTGCTGTCTGTCTAGCTTTAGTTATAAAGCCTTTGCCACTGTATAACTCCTTCCCTTTCTTTTTCTGGTCTTTTTTTGTTTGTTTGGGGTTTTTTTGGTTTTTTTTTTTGTGTTTTTTTTTTCCCCTACTACTTTATCACCAGCTGCAGAAAAACTGTTATCTCCTTCCTATGGGCAGGGCACAAAGAGATAAAAAAACAATTTCAGTGCCAAAGCTCAAAGTCTACCTGTCCAGACTTCAGCCACCACCCCTCCTTGGCTAAACCCAACAGCGTCCTAAGCCTTGAGCCTCCTTGCGTTCTGTTTGGAGATTTCCATAAACATCCCTACGTGTTCTGCATTCAGAGACACAACCACCAAGTCCATGCAGCAACCTGTGTTCCTGCTGGTAGCCACCAGTGAGGTGCTCTGTGACCATTTTCAGCTTCAGAGCCTATCCTGAAAAGGGCCATGTGCCTAAAGACAGTCTCAATTTATGCTCAGCAGATGAAACCTTCTGCTGGGATAGAGCGGGGACAGGTTCACAGCCCTCAGCAGCCTGAAGGCTTCACAGCATTATCTTCTTCCAACAAGGCTCTTCTCTTGGAGGGAGGAGAAAAACCGGGCATCTTAAACACCTAAGGATTTCCTACAGCATAGGAAAGCTTCAGACAAGAATACATCTTAAGACTCCTGCAGCTTGTGAGCACTGTGAGCACCTTGCAATGGGCTCCATAGGTCTGCAGCAGCAACCCTGCCTTTGAGATGTCACATTTTGTAAAAAATGGTAGATTTTACCTCAACTTCTACCATCAATAGAGCCATCTTCATAGGAGAGCTTCATATGGAAGTGGGTTTTCTTAGTCCCTTCTACTACAACACTTTGTGGGGTCAGTTTACCTTATCTTGATGTTCCCTAAGGCATTTGACTTGCAACGCTGCTCTTTTTAGGTATGAGAGGTACTGCTTATATATCTAATCTTAAGTAACTCACCCAAGTTAAAATAGAGTATTTATTCTGAAGCTAAGATATCAATCCAGTTTGAATTTATACCTCCCTTTTTAACCTCAAGACTTCTAAATACAATTGTTTCAGTGTATAAACATTATGTTATCAAATAGTATCAAAGGATGCTGTCAATTTAGATATGGCTGTATCAAGGCTCATTATGTGGTTAAAATGGATTCTGTATCTTCTTAAGTTTATACATTTAGCTTCAAGCATTGTATTATGACTGGTACTAATTACAACCTTTCAAAATAAACATGCATGTATTGTTCTATATTGTAACTAAAGTGACCCTACCCCTACTATGGCTAGTTTTCCTGTTTTAAAAATTCTTCTAACTGGGATTTTGTAGACCAGTACTGCCTTCATTGCATTGTTTCAGATTAATAATTCTGATGCCAGGGAAATATTTTACTGATAGTTCTCTCATCCCCTGGAAAATCCATTCATACTTTAAAAACTTTGAAGAAAACCAGAAATTTGCCAGTTCCCAACTGTCATTTGCTCTTTACCGCCCACTTTTGGAGCCTTGCCACAAGCTCTCATCAGTCAGCTCGTGATGTATACACAGCTCTTTCAGCATAACGTATGGCTGTAGACAAGACACAGGCACATGAAAATAACGGCTGCTGATTTCACTATCAAAATGCTCTTTGACCTTGACCCCTGGCTGGAAACCACTATATTATTAATTCAAGTCTCATGTTGTCTCTTCTTTTTGCTTGCAATACATGTTCTGTGTAGGCTTTATTACTAAGTATGGGTTACAGATTTCAGAAACTGGGAATAAAATCACCCTGTTAGCATGATACCCCCAAATACCAATCTGTCTGCCAGGTTTCTCATGGGAGCTAGTTACTCTTTGCACGATCTCAGCACCTTCCTACTGACCCAGCGCAGGAGCAGAACTAATATTAGAAAGCCCTAACCTCACTGTTAGTGTAGAATAATTTTCTTTAATACCACTAGCCTAAATCCCAACTGAATTTATTTGCCGAAACATGAGCCCTTGGTGCAGCACAGATACCATTTTTTAGTGAAAACATAGATTCTTGCTTAGAAAGATTTATCTGATATTAATGACAGAGCTGCATTTAGATTGCATGAATCAGTACGTGCCATAAACTGCTGGAAGACTCGTTAAACCTGATGAATTAAATAACCCTCCTGGGCTGAAGAGAGATGATGCTGTTATAGTTTATGATATACCATATATCACATCTGTTTGTTATTGTTCTACCCGTGTTATTTTATGTGTAAAAGGGATAATGCCAGCAGGAGTAAGTCCTGCTTATTTTGGAAGAAACAGATGCTCTGCAAACAGGAGACAGTGCAAAAAGCCTGGAAATTGGGAAATCTGCTGGAAATCTGAAAGTCTAAGGAAGTGCTGGAGGAGCTGTTTATATGGAGAAAGAGCCTGAAGAATATTATTATGGAGTAGTTATTATAATGTGAGGTCTTTTTACAGTAAAACAACATGTGTTCTCATTTTAATTCCTTTTGAGTGCTCTCCCTTTGAAAGTGCTGCCACAGGGACTGCTTATCCACTCCTTGGGTCTCTTAGGTGGGAGTCCGGTACCTGATGATACTGATACTGATATGCATCTCCTCTTGTGTTCCCAGGGAGCGCTGGACTGGGGCCCAGATCTGCATTTCAGAGGCTCTCTAAACTGTTTAAGGCTTGGGCAAAGGTAAATCCTCTTAAAATAGCAAGCCAAATATAATTCGCTTTGTGTTTGTTATATAAGCTCTTTTTAATTTTTTTGGTTAGCTGGTAGCACATTTCCTCCAGTTCTCAGGTTTACACTTTGGGCTGGCTGGCTGGGAGCAGCTCCCATCAGCCTGAGTCAATTCCCAATGGAGTCAATGAATTCTGAGCCAGGCCAGCTGCCCTTGGCTGCGAACTGTAAAATAAATATTTCTCTTAAACATGGAGCATCTCGACTATTCCAAGAATGTCTCAAAAGCCAATCTAGGCTATGTCAGCTCTTCTTCATATGCAAAGGGGAAAAATCCTTTCAGAACTGAAGCATGGGAAGTATGTAATGTTGAGATGCGTCATTGTCTAAACTTTGGGCAGGGTGGGATGTTAGGGAAGGTTTCCAGGGAACCAGAAAAACTTTCACAAACTTATTGGCTGACACCCACAGCAAATGTCATTCCAGATATGGCAGGGAAATAAGCAGCTCTATAGCAAAAAGTAAAACCACATCCAAAAATAAAGACTATAATGTTTATATTTTAATGTTAAATGGTAAGAATTCAAGTGCTGTAAAAGTCAATGGGACTAGGGAAAAAACTTACGATCCCTGGTAGTATTTAAATGAGTAATGTTCTATGATTCTGGTTAAAAACTATTTGAGTGTGAATTGTTTACTGGCTTTAGGAGGGACTAGCCTTTAAGTTACATATAATGTGCTTTGCTAAACTGTGGATGAAATTTGTCTCACCTGGCCAGTGATGGGTCACGCTGTGATAAGAACCAAGTGTCTCTGGCTTAAAGTGTATGTTTTAAATGTAATACATAGATAAACAAAGGGCAAAAAAGCTACCTTTCAGAGAAGTCTACCTAGGACTCCAAAAATTCTCACTCAGCCTACATAAAATTATAAAAGTAAAGAAGTATTCAATACCACTGATAGCTAAAGCTCTGCTTAACTAGAACCAAATACTTAACTATGAAATTGGTCCTGCTCCATGCAAGACATTGTCCTCTACTGATTCTCCTCTTATGTGTCCATTTGCTCGTTTCTTAGCTCTCTTTCCATCCTTCTCTGGGGCATCATTGGCCTTGATCCCCAGGTCCAGTATTCTCTTAGTGCTGGCAGTTCCGAATTACTGGATTCCTTGGGTTGCAAGCATCCATAGGGAGGTGTCTCCACAGATCCTGCTGTCTAAGCACCTCCTGCAGTCACTAGAGCGCTAGTCAACGCAATCTGTTGACTCAGAAGAATATCTGAGCTCGTCCTAAAGTACTGACCTACCTTTGCCCAGCGGACTTGCCCTCTGAGCTCTAGTGGATGGGTAAATCTCTCCTCCAGACACCCAGTGCTTCATACCTAGACTCTTGCAGGTTCCTTTCCACTGCCCTTGAGAAATTCAGTCCTACCCCACTCCTCCCCACAGGCTATCAAAGGTCATTCTCCAGCCTGGATCACCTCTAACCTTTCTTTTTCCCTACTGACACATTTTTCTCAAATAGAATCACAGAATCATAGAATGTGTTGGGTTGGAAGGGACCTTTAAAGCTCATCCAGTCCAACCCCCCTGCAGTGACCAGGGACAATGTTACCAGATCAGGTTCCTCTGAGCCCCACCAAGCCTGACCTTGAATATCTCAAGGGATGAGGCTTCCACCACCTCTCTGGGCAACCTGTTCCAGTGATCTACCACCTCATGGTGAAGAACTTTTTCCTAATATCCAATCTAAATCTATTCTTTTCTAGTTTAAAACTATTACCCCTCATGCTATCACTACATGCCCTAGCGAACAGCTCTTCCCCAGATTTCTTATAGGCACCTTTCAGGTATTGGAAGGTTGCTATAAGGTCCCTCTGGACCTTTCTTTTCTCCAGGTTGAACAACCCCAACTTTCACAGCCTGTCTTTGTAGGAGAGGTGCTCCAGCCCTTTGATCATCTTTGTAGCCCTCCTCTGCACCCGCTCCAGCACTTCAATGTCCTTTTTGTGCTGGGGACTCAATACATTGAACACAAGCTTCTTGCTTTGGCTCTCAGGGTGCAGCTTGGCTTCTGCACCAGCTTTCATTGTCTGCCAAAGTGAGTGCTCCCTGCCAGACTGCCATCATCTCCTGGTTAAATTTTCCAGCAAGCACCCATATCTTCTATCAGGATCTCAGACTTGGGAGAGATATCTTGCAAACAGCTGCAAAGCTGCATCATTACCTGTCCTCAAAGCGCTTACTTAAATTCTCCTTTGTCATAAGGCTTAAATGAAAAAACAAAACAACACCACACCTTTGATTTTACACAGACTAAAAAGTATATTATAATAAATAATATTTTAAAAAATTATTTCCCATATTCCTGTATATGTTTTCTTACACTTTAATTATAAACTCTTTGGGGTAAGAATTGCATTCAGGAGTTTGTTATTAGGACTGAGAAGACATAAATACATCATAAGGATAAATAAAGGAAGGCAATAACATTTTCATTAAGGAGAAGGACATGCCTAAATTTCTTATCTGTTGGATGTTGTAAAGTCCAGTAGGAATTGTAACTGTTTACCTAAATCACTTCTGTTTTTTCTAAGGTAATAAGGTGTGGTGTTAGCTTTGGGAGATGTGAGAGCATCTCACTCCCATCAACAGAATAAAACACCAGCTTCTTCTTCAATGCTGCATTTTTTGGAGAAGCCACTGGAGGGACACCTCCACTACAAAACTAAAACCAGCTGCAACCTGCTCCAGCGCTTCCAGCCCTGTCCGCTCCTGCTTGCTCTCGGGTGAGAGACTCCAAACCCGAGCATTATTTTTCTTGTTACAAATTATTTCTGGTTAAAAATTAAAGACTTAACATGACCTAAAATTATTACTTCTATAGACACAGGAGGAAAAGAAAGAAAGGAAAAAATGCTTTTGGGTCACTTCAGACCTCAAGCTCAAAACTTCATGGGGGGACATCAGAAGGCCTTCTCCTGCAAAGCCCAACTTGCAGAAGTGAGGCTGGCTCACACAAACAAAGGCTGCAAGACCAGGCCAGGAACAGCTGGAGTAGAAGTCTGCAGCCAACGGAGACATTTTGGCCACCAAGTCATCTCTGCTGACCAGGCTGTTCCCCTGCTGCTGCAAGTTTTTGTGAGTGACGGCTGTAGCAAAGCTGAAATAATCTCTTACTGGGTCTCCCAGGAGCTGCAGAATTTCCCTTTTCTTTTCCACATCAAGACCACTGTTATTGCAAGTTGACTCTTGCCAAATTACACTTTTTTTTCCTAAGCTAAATAAACTAGTATTTACAGCCATCCACTAGTTTTGTGTAAAAAATAATAGGCATCCAGAAAGTAGCAATCTGAGGAAGACATGCCAAATGTGTCCAAAACATATCTCTGTGCAAATACGATTCTATTTTTGTCTGAAACAGAGGGCAGGAAACATTTATGTTCCTGAGTATCTAAATTTATCTTGAAAAGAATATTTATTAAGGTCACCATAGAAACAGAAATTTAGAAATATTAGACTTATTCCAGTTGTTACAATTACTATTACCTACACAGCATGATCTGTTATATAGCAAATAATGAACACCTCATGATCTGTTATAAACTTATTCCTGAGATTTTTGCTCTTTGATGGAAAAAAACCCCAAAGAAACCTTGGAATATTTACCTGGAAGTAAAGATGCAAGGAAAAAGTTTGAACTTGCAGTGCATAATTTTAGGGCAGTACCCAGGAGTGTTTGTCAGATTTTAAAATGCTTTTTTAAATTCACTGAATAATTAGCAAGGTCCATGGCTAATGGTACACAGTTAACGAAGAATCTGCTCTGCCTGGTGATCCAGTGGGCTCTCTACATCAACAGTTGTCACAGCTACTGCTTATAAAGCCATTTTAAAAATGATTTGCAGGCGACCATTTTTGTAGCATGACTTCCTCGACCACAGCATCCCATGGTGGACCCAACGCTGAGCTGCAGCCCACGCTCTCCCTGCCCAGGATGGGTCCCTCTGGTTTACGGAGGGGATTACAGATGC
>NW_010188863.1:0-17963 GCF_000695765.1 Mesitornis unicolor | reverse complement strand
TGAACTGCCTCACATCCACCACTGCTGTGTGGATGTGCTTGATACGGGAACTATTTTGGTTAGCATGCTTTTTATAAACAAGCATCCTACAACTGCCAAATGCTGAAATAACTGTTAGTGTGCGCTAAAAAACAACTTTTACCATGAAAAATGTTCTGTAAAGAAGTAAACGTTCTACGCTTACACCCTTGCTATTTAATACAGCAGCTACTTCAGATTAGCAATGAGAGTTTCATCATTTATGATACGGTTGATATAAACGTCCTATCATGGAAGCTTCACCTTTTCTTATTGGATGTATTTTCTAAAAGTGACAATGTAATCCTGAATGCACAGGTTATATTTATCACAGCTGGCTTAGGCAGAGACAGAATTAATTAGGAAGTGTCTCAAATGTCAGATCATTAAATGAAATTGTAAAAAGGTAAATTGTAGTCTTGAGCGAGCAGATATCTCACAAAATGATCCTTGAAACAAATTGCAGTTGCTGTAAAATATTCATTTCTTCTTTACAGTCACTTAGAGGGACAATGTATATGGTTCCACATAAACACTAAAACTTTCTAATTTGATGTGAAGGTCAGCATAGAGGTCGTGATAAAGACTTTCTTTCAGTCTCTGAGGAATGACTAAACACTGAACAAATATTTAATTTGCATTTTACATTACTATTGAATAGACTTCTCTTCTTCAAAAAATCCCCCTAGAGCTTATTTCAGTTCTTTTCTTGTCAAAAGTTTACAGGAATAAAATGGAAAAAACAAGGTATACATAATAAACAGCTAACTTTTAATAAGTTCTTCTCTTTTTACTATTTTAAGACCAGAAAAGGTATTGTAATACTGAAATAAAGGAAAATGCAACATATTTTTCACTCATTCCATTCTAAAGTGTCAACTTTTCTAGCCTGAGATCACTATTTAGACTCAGTAGTAGAAATGTATTTTAGTTGGAGAAACTCTTGTAATACAGTTTCAAAATCGTGAATGTGACGTCTGTTATTTTATGCACTATTTGATTCCAGGGACTCGTAGGGGATTTCTGTATCAGGATGCTGTTACCCGCATTACAAGAGGTAACAAATTAAGACAGAAAGCAGCATGTGGGGGATAGGATGTTATTTTCCTTCCTTCTCCTCCTTTCCTCCCCAAATCAGTCTGTTTAGATTGACCCAGTTTTAGCTGCAGTGTCAAGGCAACACGTTACAAACAGGGGTGCTTTGAAGGGGCTCCCATCCATTTGCCAGGGTATTCTGGAAGCCATCTCGGGGACATACGGACCCTTGTTGCTTACATGTGCAAACATGGACGAGTAAACTACTATAAAGCAGTGGTTCCAAACATGCCAAAATTTATTGAAGGGGCTTGTTTCTTCTTAGGATTCCCCCAAATCTGCAGCTTTTCTGTGGGTACCCAGCTGCCTGGCCTCACTTTGTCTCTGTGGGTCTCACACTTCCTGCACTAATAACTGCTAAGATGGGCTTGGGGTTGGCCACCCTCGCAGGGACCCTCTTCTGGAATTTCTCCTCAGCTATAGGGTTGTGGAGATGGCCTCTGCCCCTCTTCTCTGCAGAACAAGTGGAGGAACTAGTGAGTGCTTGGAAAGCAAAGCCACCTATGTGGAAGTTCTGCAACAATTTTTCCCTATAAAATATTTTTGTCAGTCCTGTTGCTGGTCTCTCCTGCAGTCCCAGGAGACTTTGGAAAAAGGGAGTTTTGAGTAGAAAAGTAACACAGATTCCTGTGCTGCTGTCTCTGTCTCCTTTGCACAGTGCTGGAGAGGGGTATTAGGCTCTGCCCCATCTGCTTTCAAAATCCTAAATTCACTAAGCAAGAGGTAATCATGGCTTGGAGCACAGATGTGCCTCTGAACCTGATCCATCCCTCCCTGGGACTGTACTGGAGATGGGAAGGGACCAAAGCAGCCAGAATACTGTAGGTGGCTCTGAACTGAAGCTCAGGTGCCAGCATTTGTAGACAGGAAGCTGGAGAGCTTTGAAATCCAGGTTTTAGTGCTGACCCTGAGGCTCATCTTTGTCAGACTATGACAGCAAATATTGGTACCCACAGGCATATGCATGTGCATCTCACCTAAGGTATGAGATGATACTCACTATGTTCACAACCTGCTGTTACAGAGAAAGTGTTTCCACCCAGAACCTGGCAACTGCCCACTGCGCCATCAGCCTCGCAGTGCTCAGTGAGACTGGCGAGATATGCCAGTAAAAATGTCTGTGCGCTTAGCAGACTCCAAAAGGGACTAACCATCAGCCTCTAATCTTCCACCAATCTTGCTGAATTACTTTCATTCAATCTTCTTTTGTGTTCTCACCTGATATCACACTTAGCCCTTCATGCACGTTCCTCCTATTGAAAGCCTTAGTCATCTGTTAAGAGGGTACAGTGAATGTTAGGTGAGTGTATTCTTGGATATTTTTTTTTCTTTGTGAACTGTTAAAATTGCTTCTTGAGGACATGAATGCCTTTTCTGGCTGTTTCCACTCCTCTGTCTTCATCTTTGATGCTGAGAACATTTGAGAAGTACAGGTCATACTGCATGGGAGCATGGGATGTAGGAAGCTTAACACACAAATCACAGAAGTTCTGTTTTATTCATAAAGGAGAAATAATTGGGGATTTTGTTTTCTCTTAAATAAATCTTTTGATTAACAGGCTGATGCTGGGCATTTTTTTTTAAATGAGGCTGGTTTGTTTTTTTGAAGACAACAGTAATAACAAAAAAGTATCTGCTTTTTGTTTCATATTATGCAATGATTAGCCTGAAAGAGATATCAATTATATTTGTATAAGAATATTTTTCCTCACTGTTTTCAGCCCTGTGCATTGCACTGATTAAGAGGAATTGATCTTTGCTGCCATACGAACATGGGAAAACAAACCTGAGTTTGTGATTGTATAAGATGTGCTCAAGGGCCATAACTCGAGCCAAGAGGAGTGCTTTGTGGGTTAGTCAGACCATGCAGACAAGTCTATCAAATGTACAACGTGTCATATACAGATTTCTGTTTAGTGGACCTTTCTGTCCCAGCCTCCACATTTATCACTGTCTCCCTGACAGGAGCTCTGCCCTGTTATCCTGACTTGTATGTCATTTATCAGTGTTAAGTACAACAAAAGAGTATCTCTTTAAACCCCCTTTACCCTTTCACATGCTTCTACCCTTGAATAATAATATCTGTCTCTGCAGCCACAAATATTCCATTTCAGCCTTGCCTTTGTATTATGTTAGTTGCTCAGTGAATTATTAAAATGGCATTAGTGTGCTTTAAAATGAAAATTATTATATCATTGTTGAAGTCTTGTGTAAGAGAAGAGATAAAAGCATTTGAGTGCTTTTGCCCCCTTTTTAAGTCTGTAAAGTCAAAAGAATTTTGTGTAAAAAACCAATAAACATCCACAAAGTCAAAACATGGAAGGGCCAACTCAATCCAAATCACACAGCCCCAAGCCCAAATCTGAATTCTCAGCTCCAGGTTTAAATCACTGACTCCTAAGCAAAAAGTGTGAATTATGACATAAACACAGAAATTAAAATAGCATTAATGGTCTTTGAACATACTTTTACGTATGTCTATTGCATTTATTTTACTCAAGATTAAAGAGGAAGGGGGGGGAAATGAGCCACGGCAACTTTAAAAAGGTCACACAAAAAGTGAAATCAGTTGCTGGAAAAGATGTTTCCAAGCAGCATTTCATGACCATGCCTGCTGCCATGCTTTATAACAATGGACTGTCTTCATAGAAAGTTGGAAACATACTGAAAATCATAAGCTTCACAGAATTTATATCGAGTTACTGCCTTGCAAGACATTTTATAGAGATGTGTTAGCAACTGTTTAACAGGTATGGCCCAGGTTCAGGTTATTAATTACAGCTTGGAGTTTCAATTTATAATCAATAAAAAAAACCCAAACCAATTACCAGTTTGAAACTTTCCTCCTCATTCTCTCGTGTTTACACACACATAAATCATCCAGTTCTCACACCTCTCCTCTTATGTCTCCCGCTCTATTTTCCAGACCTATTTCCCCATTCTCTTTCTTGAAACGCAGAAAACACCTTGTCCTTCATGTTTTGCCCAGCCTCCTCATGCTGCTGCTCTCCTGAGCACTGCTCTGGTCAGACCTGGTTCCTGGAACTCCTCACCACTGTGCTGTACCCCTTCAGGCATCACCTCAAGGATGTTGAGACCCGCGGAACTGGGCACAGGAGTAAGGGAGTATCTGCAAGGGGAGAGAGCACTGCGTGGCATGGGAAAGGATGACAGGATCCCTTCTCACTACTTTAGATTTGAGTCCTGAGAGAGTCATCAAGATGGCTTAAAATTGTGATCTGACAAAGCCCTTCTGACAAAGATGGGTAAGCGGCTGCAGGGTTAACAATCCTGATGCTGAAGGGATGCCCAGGAAGGGATTACTGGGTGAAAACCAGGTAGCCAGCTCCTGAAGCTGGTACAACACCAGGAATGTGAGTAGAAATGGAAATGGGGGAGTGATTAAGAAGGCAGGGTGTCTCTGCTCTCTGCTGCTCATCCTTGTCATTTACCATGTGGCAGGTTGGGGTCTCTATGAACCCCTCTGCAAATGGATGCAGCTCCTTAACTCAGCAAAAAATAAAATAAAATGTTCCTTGGTTACCAAAAATTACAGGAGATTGGACTGACAGGCATCAAAAGACCAAGAATAGGGTCTGAGGAAATCTAGAGATGGTGATCAGGAGAGAGTAGGAACACGCAGCTGAGAGCAGGGAAGGGGCACAAGATTCATGTCTCCATTTTTTAGGCAGTAGTGAGCCATTAGATCAGGTCAGGATACTTGGCTTAATAAATCCTTAGCTCTCCTAGAAATATTACTCCTGGTATAACTGGAGTGCCAGTTACTAACCCACAAGTGCCCTGGGCTGATGGTTCACAGCTGCCCTACAATCGACTCATGACCTTTCAGTCATTTCGCAATTATAAGCTCCGACCTTACAGGAGATGTTTTGGGTGTTAGTTCCAGAGGTATCAGTTAGTATTTTGGCACCCTGAATTAATTTCATCCTATTTCTATTATTCCAGTCCAAAATGCCATGCAATTCCTTCTGTACAACATCCCAATTCTTCTCTGTTTGGGCCCACCTCCCAGCTTTGTGCCATCAACACATCATCAACATGCTCCTGACATTTGTGGCAATTTAGCATTTGCATTTAGGCTAAATTTTCGACAAACCACATGCTACTTCACATACCCTGATGGAGGATGGCTTAACCCCACGTCATCACTTAGTACAGCAGTTGATGTTAAACACCCTCCCGGCAAGATTTCTCTAACTCTCAATGAAATCAACAGGGGTTTTTGCAGTGATGTTAGTGTGCCAGGCCATCACACTGAACAGGCTGAAAAGTTTAAGATCAGTAAGTATAAGTTGTGAAGAATAATAATTTGAATATGCCAGTGGTTTTTTAGGGTAAATTTTGTAGCTTTATATCGATCAGTACAATGGGAAAAAAACCGCGACCCTGTGTTTAAACAAAATTACAGTGAATTGCTCAAAGGCAAAACAAAATTCTCTGCTCAGCTGTTTGGCTCACATTCATCTCTCTTTACTCCTATAGAAATGACATTTTAATTAACTGTGTCAGGTGGATGTGTAACATCTCTGCTGAAAAGCCTGTATCGCTCAGCTGTGTGTCTTAGTTTCTATACCGCTAACATCTACAAGAGGTCACACTTCTATGGCAGGAGGATCCAAATTCTGAACAAATACTTTATGATATATAATCTGTCTAAGCTTTTCTTCTAGTTGTGCAAATCCATGGAAAGGAGTGATTTCCTTGGGTTATTTAAATACATATTTTTTTCTATGAGCAAGCAAATAAATCTCTATAGCAGGATCAAAAATCAGTTCTTTGTGGGTAGTAGCAGTTCTGCATGGGGCTGGTAGGCTAAATGGTAGTGACTGTGTTCCTCGAGTGAGTGTTTTTAGCTATGAATACCTAAGTGTGCAAATGTAAACCATCACTTCTGCAAATATACGTGCAGCTCTGAGGTCCACTTTCTGTGAATGTTAATGGACACAGAATTCAATCACATGAATATTCAAAGAAAGTGAACACAAAAGCAGCACAAGTGTGGTTGAAGCAAACAGATTTAAAAATGTAAGCGCAGAATCATGGCTTCCCCCCACCCCGCCGGTGCATGTGCCTTAAACTTTAAGAGCTTTACAGTATTGACCAGACTTGGGATTTTTCAGATAAATATAATTTGATACAAGTCATGGGACTCCAGAGAGTCTTATAAGGAACGTATCGGTGGTGTCACAAAGTTTGATTTGTATCTGAAGCCTTCCCAGTCAACTGTCAGCTTAGGCCTAGATAGGGATGCTGTGGTGCAGGAATACTTCCGCTGGGATGACAAGGAGATGGTCAAAGAAGAGGATCACTGGCTTTGAGAGAGTCTCTTGTCAAACCAGGAATGACAGTGAGCAAGCAGGGAAATAATGTGTGAAATACTGTGAAAGACAAGGGATAAAGGTGAGCAATATTTATTTTTTTCAAAATAACAATGTATGTTGGGGTTTAAATTGCAAGTGTGTGATTTTACCATCAGTGAGTAGGAGGGAGAAACAAAGGAGTAATGGAAATCTATATATATATATACACTTATATATGTACTTGAACATATATTCTCAATCTGTCACCTTAAGATGTGCCCACTTAGCTGCAGCTGTGAGTGGGAACCTCTGAAAGAGTCACTGAAGCAGGAGTGGGCATACAAATATAATTAAACTCCAGGAGGCTGGAGTGCTGCATTTTGCTATTCAGGAACTCTCCTGATGCATTTTAATTTTACGAATAAAGAAATCAGGCACAGATGCAGTCTACAGAAAAAGAATGTTGGAGGTTATCAGCGAAACCAGTTAAAATTGAAGAAAGGCAATTCAGACTTTTGGAAAAGCTAATGGCATTTTTCCAAGTACATCATGAACATACGATCAGTGGGAGCTCACCACACAACAGTAATGTGAGTAAATGGCATCTCCCCCAGTCATAATGGGGAAACTGAGGCATGTAGGTGATTGCACTTAAATATATCCTTCAATGATGGACCATTCTCTCTGATGGCAAACACTGCTTTCCTGAACTTAGTAACTGTTTGTCCCAAATCTCTCTTCTTTAAAACAGGGATAATGTGTTGGCTATGGTCAGAATTATTCTATGGTGAGAAATATGCATAGGTTTACCCTGCTGAGACAAAAGCTCCACAGAGGGCTGAAGACCACAACAGGAGATGGTCAGAGACAGGCTTGGGATAGAAGTACTGTTGAGAGTATCAGGCATAACTATCACTCGTTTGATGGCAGTAGGAAGTGAAGTAGAGCAAGGACTGACTCTGGTAGGTGATGGCTAAGATATAAATGTATGTAGGAAGCCTCAGAGAAATGCGCTATTAATTCTGTGTTGCTGTTTCAATGGAAATTAAATGTAGCATGCTTACTTTCTGTGCAGAATATGCAGTAACAAGCTTGGGACTTCCTAGATACCCTTATATACCCTTATACTACATCAATGTAAGCAGGGGATACTGGAGAAAGGCTCATTTTCTCCCCTTGTTCACTTTGCAAGATGGGCAAGGCATGGCAGGGCAGAAATCGGCTCATTTCAGTATATTCCTTTCTAAATCCTCTTCTGAAAAACTAAGGCAAAGCTGCAGTGACTAGTGCAAGCTCTACGGCAAGAATCTTCATTTCTTCATGCCACCTTCATTTCTGACACACAGCAACTTGCTTCTTCAGTAGCTGCAATGGAATATGGATTATATTTATTTATTTAGCTAGTAAGAAGGGTTTGGGTAATGTAGTCATTCTATTATGTCTTGATGCCCTAGCGGCTTAACAGCTGATGACAGACCCTCAATAATCAAATCCAAATGCACTTTCAAGGAAATGAAATACTACCTTTCACTATACTATCTTATTGGCACTACGTCAACTACCGTCGACTCTAGAGAAGTGAGATCTGATAAAAATGTGCATTTCAGCTCACATTATTTATAAGAATTTTAATTTCAGTATTCTGTGGTTGACTTCATAAATGTCTCATAACAATAATAACTGCAACTTTATGCACCGTTACAGTAATACCTACCAAAACTCTAGCACATGAGATCACTTGCTCTCAGTGTTGCTCCAACACAGAATAACTTTCTATTCCACTCAGTGTCAGCACCCCCTGACTCTTCTGGAAACGCCACCAAAGGACTTGGAGATGGCATAAACACATCACTGAAAGAAATTTACTTAAAAGGATTGTGAACCTTGATATATGGGAAGATGTGCTCTGATAACTTATGGAGAATCACTGGAAAGGCTGGTACTGTCTGGCTGCTTTTCCATTTTTCTTCAATGAGAGGATCTGGTGAAAAAGCAGAATTTGAGTAGATTTCATCTCCCCTAACTTGAGTCATTTAGGAAGTAGGCACATAGTCTACACCAGCCACATGGGGTCCCTCTACAGTCAGTGAAGAGGAGAGACACCTTTATCCCTCTTATTGAGGGCTCTCAGAGCTTATGCTGAGGGGCCACTGTGATTTTGGACAGTTCTTCCTCAGGATGATTTACTCTTCCTTGGCTATGGTTTGCCAGAAATGTTGCCTTAAAAAATACTGATAGAAAGATTTTACTTAAGTTTTTTTCACAAAATTCTGTGTTCTTTGAAAAATTTCTGTTCCTTCACTTTGAACAGTATCCAAACACTGAAATAAAACCTAAACAATGTCTTGTTGCTAATTTTCTTTTTCCATGTTCCAGTGTTCCCTGCTCTTTCTCAATTTTTCTTTTTATTTTCCTTTGCTTTTCCAACAAAGGGAAAACAGAACAGAAAATACAGAGAGGGGAAGATTAAGCCTGTTTAACTACACTGTTAAAGGCTCTCTGAACACACAGCCAGGGACCCACGCAGCGCTTTCAGCAAAATTACGGCTTCACCATAGGATATTCTCTGCAGACTTGTAAGGGTTAGGGGAGCTGGGTTACCTCTCCACTTGCTACTCAGTCATGAACCCCCAGGAATCTGCTCTTGATACTCCTGAGCTTCTCTTAGTTGAAGGGACAAGAGAGAATTTATGATAATGGCTCATTTCTGCCACATCTGGGCCCTGGCAGCAGACAGTCCGCTGCTTTCATCAACCTGGTGACTCAAAGCAGGCAGGATGCTGCAAGTCAGACAAAACAGCCTGGTTGATTATTCTGCAAATATTTTGCTTTTTCAAATTTGCTTACATATCAAAATATGGGTTTAGCTGATAAAAACCAACAGCTCCATCAGAGTCCATTACAATCTATCAGGCAAATACTCAGTAATTTCCAAATTAGCCCATGGACTACAATACATTCAAGTGATCTTTATAATCTCTTTTGTAAAAAAAATCACTGTTATAAGAATTACCTAAACATGGATTTACCAGGCAGATAGCTTGCAATGTAAATTACCTGTGTTTGTATAGGTAGAATGCATATCATAATGCATGCTCAAATGAGAGACCATATTGACTCTTTCTGAGCTGTTATGGTCTATTAGATAAATATGATCATGGTTCAGGATTGTGGTAGTTTTCTATATGCACAGTTTCCTGATAAGCCATATGGACTCTCAGATAAAATTGTGTCTTCAGATTTAGAAAGTGATATGGCTGAATAGCTGTAATGAGTATGAGGAAGCTCCTGTTAACCAATTAATCAGAATGTGTCACTGAATGCCCCCTCCCCTTTTTGTGTTAGTATATGCTATAATATACACCCAGAAAACATGCATTGCTCTGTGGTATTTTGACACAAAACACATGCCAAGGGCATGGCAACCGGTCCTTGTACATCAGTTGTGGCTGTATTTGCATCCCTACGCTACTGTGATTCCAGTCATCTTTCTGATTATTTTCCATCTTGTTCACACAAATACACATATACTTACAGCCACAGCTCATCAATATTAACAGAAGAAACTTCACTGATGTCAAAGGTAGGGATTTCAGTCACGTATTGCCTTTTCTCACTCAATAATAATGTACTAAACACATTTTTCAATCGTCAATGGCAAGGACTCAGTGGATTTACATTTCATCTACATGGAATGTGAGCTCCAGGGATCCCTGTGTAACTTGTAAAGAGTTCACATGAACTGACCAAGGCTGGGACACAAACCAAGAGGAGAACTGTCAGCTGAAGCCAGGTCCTAGCTTTGTAGATGACACACCAAGAAACCTCTCTATCCTTAATAAATGTGGGCATTTGTCCAGTGCATTTGTACACCACATTGATGTGAGAAATTAGGTGGTGAATTTCAGTTTTTTTAAAGTGACTGTGTATCTTGTAGCTACCTCTTTTTAGTTCCTTCTTTGAACACCTTGCAAAAGAAGGTTTTGCTACTACCTAAACAACTGCTACATGAAGAGGACAACAAAAGAAATTATTTCTGGATAAATCAAATTTTGTCCAGCTTCTCCTCATGGAGAGGAGCCGTGAGCCACATGGTCAAAGGAGATGATTTTCTCCTAAAGAGCAACACTACGGTGTACCTACATGGCATGGTTCAGCATTAGGCAGAGATAACCAAGGTGCCCTAGGGTACCACAGGCCTTACAAATGACACCTGGGGTTCTTTCCCATTACCGCCACACAGAATAACAATGCATAAGTATATTGTAAAAAGTTTTTTTGCAAGGATGTAAAATTTTCTCCCAGCAGAAAAAGTGCCACATGACTGCTGGGTAATATGCTCCCAAATAGCTGGGAAAGACGAGTCTCACTTTGGGAGAGGGATGGCCCAGATACAGGCAAGGCCATGAGTCCCATTACATTATTCCTCACAAATGGGTTAAGCAGCTTTATTTCAGACCATTGCTTATTTTACCTGCAAACCTTAGAAGCTAAGGCAACACATGGCATCTTAAGAAAGTAATTTTAGCAGGTGAGGAAGGCAACCTCATTTGGTCCTCTGTGCCATGACTTTCTTGTTATCTTAATATTATTTAAAAGTAGCTCTGCTTTGAATGGCTAAATTCATTCTCTGAAGCATGCCGCTGAAATGTAAACACCATACAACTTTGATTTCCTATGAATAGAGAACACATGCTGTTACTGAAAAGAACATACAAGATTGCCACGCTTTTAGAAATCAAATGTTAATTATGAGTCGGCATAGGAGGACACAATAAGCTTTTGCCCATTCATTGTAGCCAAAGATAATTTCCTAGCCTCTATAAAAATCGTACTTTGCAGGTCTGTTTGGATTCTTGTGTTTTATGAGAAGAGCAGCATTTCCAGCTCCTAGTCCTGACAGGGGAAGCTGTGGCTGCAGGCACTGTCTAATGCTGTCGCTTACCTTTGCGAAGAGCACATCAGCATCTTGCCTGTGCTCATGTTCACAGCCATCCTCCATGAACCCGTGTTAAGATATTCAGCTTTAGACAGCTCTGCCATGTTGTAAATGTGCCGTTGATGCTTTTATAGGTTGAATTACATGAAGTTTGGGGTTTTTTTATGCAAAAACATACCTCTTTCTGTGTTTATTAGTCTGTATGTCAAGCCTGGAATGTGAAAATAACAGAATCATGAGCCTGAAGCATCAAGATGTGTGAAAATAAAACCAAACACAAATAGTTTCTTTATCCTCTCAAAAATTTATCCAGAGGCAGGTGAAGATGAGGCCTCATTTTCAGCAGCAACTGGATCCACCGAAACATGTAATTTACCAAACCAAAGTTGCACATTTAGTAGAGGTTCTGGCTTCCCTTTTCTTTGCCAAGCTCTAATATTTTATGCAGCTTATTTTAAATAATTTAAAAAATGGGAAAGAGCTGAATGTTTCAAAGTTCTCCTAAAAACCAGTATGATTAAAAATGTTGAGCCACAAAACCCTAGGTAAGGGCACAGCCTCTTGCATTTCCACCATGCAAATCACTTGGGAGGAACTTCCAGTGCCCAGCAGAGAAATAACGTACACTTTATTCTTGCTGCCGCAATGCAGGTTATTACAGGAACTCAGCTCTCTTTATTCAATTAACTGTTTGGAAACAGGCTAGGTTTCTGTACCTTGTATTTCAGTGCACCTTCGGCACTGTCAGGCTCTCAAACCAGCAGAGCACCCTGCGGTTGGCTGTTCTCAGGACAGCCATCCCTTCCGTTCTCCAGGAAACACCGCTCTCCTGAGACTTCCAGCACAGCCCATGCTCTGTTCAACAGGCTTGGATAGGCTTGAATAAACATTTGACCTTCTTCAGGAAGAAAATGTAAACCTCCCTCCCCTCCAACCCCAGCTGAGATTCTTTAGAGGTTCTTTTCTACTATTTGTAGCAAAGCAAAGACAGTATGTTTGACCCTATATAAGAAGGCTTTCAGACTTAAAAGAAGCTTTCAGCTATAATGGAAACAAGTGAAGAAGTTTGAAATTGTGAATAAATATGAAGTTTATAAGAAGGATGTTTTTATTTTAAGTTTTATACACTGTGAAGAATACACAGAATAAATAAACTCCCTTGTGTTTCTAGGCACACAGCATTTGATGGGCCCCATCCCCAGCTCACTGTCACAACTGCTTCTATATTTGTATTGCAGGTTTTGTGGAAGAAGTGCAGAACTGTACGGCTTGATCAGCCAGGATTTGGAAGGCCTTTCATGTTTTCATTTTACTAAAGTATTGCTATTTTCAGCCAATTTCAATGTGTGCCATCAAAACCTGAAAGTAACCTAAATAGATGTGGGTTTCCTTTACTATTCAATGCACTCCTTTTCACTTGCCTTTTTTCACTGAACATTTCATGTCCTCCTTAAAGTTGTTCTAGGTTCAGCCTCCAAGAGTAGGGAGGGAAAATCAGGCCATTTAAAAATAAAATAGATTACTTCTGCACAGCTTTCTTTAATCAAAACCATTATAACTGATGGCTCAGAGCCTTGATTACACCTCTTCAGAGGGCACCCCTTGATTTTGTGCGACATCCCTGATTATTTTATTTACTTATTTATTTATTTATTTATTTATTACCTTTTACTTTCTGCCTTGATTTCTAGGTCACCGCGTTGAGGCTCTTTCTTGCTTTAAATGGACTTGCTTGTTTCTCAGTGGCAGGTTATTTTTTTTGCGGGGCTGTGAAGTAAACATGCCCCTTTTTTCAGAAGAAGACAAAAACTCCCGTGATCCCATATTCCTGAAGTTCTTTCTTTTCCCCCTCGCCTGCCCCAGCCCCTGTGGAGAGCAAGATTGGACCAAGAGTCATTCCTCCCGACCTCTCCTGAGCCCCCGCAGAGCTAAGGGCCAAAAGGTCATTTTCTCAGGTTCCCTCTGGAGGGAGAATCCAAAGGTCATTCCCTCCCTCCCCAACTCAGCCCAAGTGCATCTGAGAGACATTTAAATTCCCTTTGAAGACAGAGGGGAGAGACGGAGTCCTTGTGCTTTACCTACTGCCCCTCAACACCCTAGAGATGTGGACCAGGGCTGTGCATGAAATGTTTACCTTGACGCTCAAACCTACTCAGGCCTGGCCTTGGGTTCAGGGTTTGACACTTGGTGAACTTCAGCAGGGATGGGCAGAGATTGCTCACACAGCTGAGAAGTGGGCCTAACCCCTTTCTGCTTTCGTTTCTATTCCCTGGACCAGCCTTTTCCTTCCCACCGTCCCCAGGATCCTCCTCCTCCTGGGTTTCACTAGGAATTAACCAGAGCCCATTAGGGAGTGGTGTTGAACAGTTCTGAATGTCCCATTGTTCCTGGTTCTTGGGAACAGAGCTGCAGGGATCATTTTATGAGTCCCTTTAGAAAACAAACCCAGGTAAGACTTACACAGCCTCACTCAGAGCTCCTGCTGCTGCTGTCCACTGCCCTGGCATCCATAAGCCCTGCTGACCCATTTTGGAGCCACTCTGCATTTCCCAGGACAGAAGTAAATAGTCAAGGTTAGCACCTTCACCCTTCCTCCTCACCCCTTTCCAGGAAAAAGTCTCCTTTTTACTGAGTCTCTGAATGATGAAGTAAAACACAAAACGAGATTTCTCATCATTATTTTCTTTGACCTGCCTGAGGAAGGAAGGAAGAGCAGAGCAACAGTTATTTCACAGGGTTCCCTACAGAAGAAGGGCACCAAGGGTCACTTCCTCTCAATCTGTCCCCTCCAAAGGAGAGCAGTTAGGCTGTGTCAATGCCACGGTCCCTTTGTGGTGGATAAGGAGCTGGAGGTCATCCCTTGCCCCAGCCCCGCTCTCGCTGCGGATGCACACGCTCTCCTGTGCGCTTGCTTTCTCTCACACACAGCAGGCAGGGGAGATCAGCTCTTTTTTCCCTTCTTGACTTTGCATAGAGGGAACTCACAAGTCACTACCTGGGCCCCTTTTGGAAAGAGACAATAACAAAAGGGCAGTTCCTAGGGTTGTTTTTTTTTCTGAGGATTTTTCAGGCTGCTAGGGCATAGCAGAATTAGCTGAGCAAAGCTTTAAAATCCAAATAACAGTGAAATGCTAAAGTATAGGTTATGAGCCACCTGGAGGTTTCAGTGACACTGCCCAGCACAGCTGCAAAACCACGGCAAAATTTGTACTACCCTCTGGGTACAAGCACCAGCTCCAAAGTTGAGGAAAACACAATGCTCCTGTGAAGTACTGGAGTAAGAAAGCAAGGATAATGTGAAATACAATGGAAAATTCAGGTTCTGTATTAACAGACAGGAAACAATAAAGAACTATTGCAGGTGACTCCTTTAGGAGGTGATCTGAATCCTTTCAAATAATGCAGGTGCTCTGGCTGAATTTCATGTGCTTTGGGTCAGGCCATGTCTAGGCTGCCACCTTTACCTTAGGCTCTGGGAAGATCTTCAAGGACCTAATGTGGAATTAAGAGTCCTTGTCAAGGACCTTTTCACAGATGATCTGATTCTTTCAAGTCTTGGCTCCAAATTTTGTTCAGAGATAGTGTTTGCAGTTCCCACTGAAGTCAATGAGCTAGTCTTTGCCACCTCCAAAGCAGAGACAAGGGAAGTAAGCATTGTGTAGCTACCTACCTTGGAAAAAGTATTTGGCTCTAAGATTAAAGTGGAAAATCCACTTTTACATTGTTAAGGCATCCCACAACTTCAGCCTTCACCATTTTAAACAACAGGAACAGCAAGCTGCTCAAAAAAGATGCCCAGACTTTCTACGCACTCGTAAGACTGGCTGAGTAATTTTGCAGCATAAATTAACACGTACCCAGAACCTTGGCAAGATTCAAAGCTCCTTTTGACACACTCCAAGACCATTTACAGGAGAAAAAACGGTAGTCAAGACTTTCTTGTTTCTTTTCTCCTCCTCCCCACTTCCTTTGCAAAGTCAGAATGACTTTTCGTAGGGCAGATGTTGACCCCTGGTACTTTTATTGCAGTCTGCACATTTCAGTGCACTGAAATAATTCATGACTTTCCCGTCCAGCTCCTGAGATAATGCATCGTTTCTATAGAGGCAGTAGCACTTCAATGTGCACAACCAAGTTTTTATGCCCTAGGTGGAATATATCTCTGTGATGCTGCGAGACTTGGGCAGTACTCTGCTACAAGATGATTTGAGATCTCCGCGCAAGTGTGTGATGCTGTTACACTACAGCACCTCACCAGTGTGGGGCTCATGACTGATGCTGTTCATCAGCGCTTCAGATGATCCTACTTATAAATGGGGGATTTAGCCTTTGCAAACAGAAGTGATACATTATTCTCCATACTGGGTTGCATGTAGGTGGGATGCTGGTCCCCTGCACAGCACTGAGCTTTTCTGTTCACACCCAGAGCCATCCACAGACGTGAGGGGGAACAGGATGTGCTCTCCTGCACAGACTCTCTGGACTCATTCATGTGCGAGCTCAGATTTCCACCCTTGCCTGTGGATCCATGGCTCTGCCTTGAAGCGTTCCACACTTCAAACCGAGAATGCGAGGATGTATTAATTGTGGTAGTTTCTTTACTGCCACACAGTGCTGCTTGTTAAGAAGGACACAATGAATTTCAGACATTGTAGTATCCTTTCCTCCTCTCCCTCCCCGAATGCAAAGTACAAATCCACTTAAAAAGCGGAGATCTTTTGACTTCTAACAGAAACTTTTATCCACATAAGAGGATAAGAAATTCATTAGCTTAAGTTGTGTGATTGTAGCAGCTCATTAGAGAGCCCTGTGCCTTTCAGAGGGAGCATGCCTCCAGCCCTACGTGGAATCTGTCAAAGTTAAGGACAAAAGTATGGGACAACTTCACCATCCTGAAAGGCAGTTTTTTATTTTTAACTGTGCAGACCACAGGCTTCATTAAATGATTTTAATGAACAGCCTGACGTTCCAATCTTCATTTGTGTCTAATTGTAAGTAAAATATGAAATTGCTAAAATGATCTTTCTTGCCAAATTAAAAAAAAAAACAACCAAAAAAATTTAATTGACTGTCAGTAATGATGTTTTCAGATTCATATTGACTAATTGTTGTTGTTTTGGGGTTTTTTTTAAGGTGAAATAAACATTTTGATTTCAGTTTTAACTGGTGCAAAATATTGCAGTAAAAATCTTAACATGGCTTCTCTTCAAACAAGGGAAAAGCTGCCACTTCCACACAGAAAACATAGCAATTAGCCCTTCTAATTTCTAGAAAGAAATGAATGATAAAGCAGAGTTCTCAGCCATTTGTCAGATCAAGAGTTAGTGATACAGTGTTTTTTCATCTGTGGAATCTCAGAAGGCATGGCCTTGACAAAGCAGGTTGTTCGCAACATCTTATAAAATACATGAGGAGAGATTGGAAAGTATTTTTCAATCTTCCCCTGGCAGCCTTCACGGCTTTAGTCAATTTATGCATCATCTGTTAAAGTTCAATACAGGGCACTGGGTCCCAAAATGTACTTTGAAGCATCCATAGCAAATCTTCTAATCTCAGCTTTCACTATCTGAGCAACATATGCATTAGAGTGGAATTTGGGATCAGCTTTTAGGTTGAGGGGTGAAACGCTTTCTTAGATAACCTACAGTATCTCGGCTTCAAGTGTAATGTTCAGGCTTGGATAAATGATTGCTTTTCATTTTCCTCAAAGATAAATGATAAAAGATACAGTTTTATACTAGGATTTATAGACCTCTGTACCCACATATATGTGTGGACATAAAGTATTACTTTTAAAATTTAGGTTAAATACAAATATTGCAAAACCAAGTATTTCCTTACTGCCTTCTGAGAAAAATGTTATTATTTTACAGAGTGTGATGGTTGCAGTAAGCCACCATCATGTGCCTTTAGTGATCAACGGGCTTTTCTGACTTCACTATTCTTATTTAATCTGAAGACAGCTCAATACCTTTCCTCCCTCTCAAAGAAATTACACATTTTTGTGTGCGTAGCAGTACTATGACTTTACACCAGTTAATAAAATTTCACAAAAGAATTGCATGCGAGAAGGCTCAACGCTTTCTGCACTTTTGTTTCCAAGTGCAGCTTCTACCGCACCAGATTTTTTGGTTGTTTTCGCAACTGTTCTGTTTTCACACTTCCTGCATTCTTGCTTTGTTCTCTCGTATGTCATTTGAGAACAATGACTGTGTCGCATGAGGTAAGACAAGCTACTGGCATGGAAGGGCAAAGTCACATAACAGTCATTATTGTTACAGGGCACAACTGAGGAAAGAATAAGCTGGTTTTTAAGATGACTCTTTCAAAAGTAATCTCTCCATTATGGAGCATTACAGCGAGTTGTAGCAGAGTATTTCTGCTTCACAAAGACCTACAGAACACAAAACGACGTTTTTGGAATTATGCAGTTACTTCCAGTTATTTATTAGGAAAGAAAATGTACATAGGTTTTACATAGGGACAAGGGCATACTTCTTTTTCTTCTCAGAAAAGTCCTACTCAAGGTACAAGTGTCCTAAAACACATACACTTGCCTGGCAAAATAAATAAATAAATAAATAAATAAA
>NW_010188862.1:59008-111059 GCF_000695765.1 Mesitornis unicolor | reverse complement strand
GGTCCTCGACGTGGGGCCCGTGGGACCCTCTAAGCCGCGGCTGCCCGCTCCTCCGCTGCACACCGGCGACGGCCGCAGAAATGAGGAATGTAAAAATAACCTCAATTTTTAAAATAAACCGCGAATATCGCAGTATATGGCTGTATTTCTGAAAATCCTAAACGGGAAAGTAACTGTGGTAGTTACTCTGGCCTCAGCAGTCTGGCAGGACTGCTGCTTCTGCAACTAGAACTGCAGGCAGGGCTTGTTTCCCCATGTGGTGCCTTTTGAGGGGGATTTAACATCTCTGTACTCCAGTTCCTCTGCCTGGAGCACAGAGAAGCTGCTACTGGCCAATTTAACTGCTGTGCTCTGTTGTACAGAGACATCACGAAAATGGGAAGTGCTCCAAAACCATTGCATTTTTGTTGCTGGGTGGAGAAAGGTTACACTTCCTCTCACTGGGTAGACCCTGTAAGGAGAAGCTAAAGGAATTACTTCAAATAAAAAAAAGTCAGTGAAGCAGGAAAGACTGGGAAACAGCCACGGTGCATCATTCTTGCTACAGCTTTGCACGAGGTGAACTATTTTGTGACCATGCAATATCCATTATGCTGTGCATTCCTCCAGGAATTACAGCATCCAGGCCATGGGCTGTGAAATGCTATAACAAAGAAATTTTAAAAGGGATAGAGAAGACAATGGGGTGATGCAACAAACAAAACGGTGAAGTCTATGCCAAACTGAGGGTTGCTGGCTTTTATTTGTTTGTTTGAAAAAACTCCAACCCAGCGCTCTCATTAAATACAGTGCTTTTCTAAGCAACCGTTTGTTCTTCCTGTACAGTAAATCCAGCCAAAGATGGGCTAAGCAGTTTCAGAGCAACAGGATGAGTCCTCTGGCCTTTATGAAACACACAGTAAACAGGGTGTGCAAGGCGATGCTCGGGCTGTGAAGTTAAAACAGGAATATAAAAAACAGAGAGAGGATTCCTCCCTCAAACCATCAGAGTGCTGCAGTGCTCTCGGTATCTAACAGCTCCTCTGCACTCAAATCACAGCCTGAGTCAGGCGATCATTAGTACAGTCTGCGCCAGGCACTTGAGACACATAAATAGGAACCCAAGTTCATGAGATCCTCTTAAAAAATTGTGATTTGACTTTTTAAATGTGGGGTTTTACGAGCCTTCTGGTTTTGCCTGTGAGGATCAGCCTTATTACACGTTCACGCTTCCTCTCTGTCCACGAGGACTAATAGCAGATCTTTAAAAACTGGAAGCTGAGACTCTCTCTCTGATGAGTAAGATGCCTGTAAACACCGAGGCTTTATGGGATGCATGAAAGACATGAGACTTGTGAAAGCTAATTAATAAATAAATAAATAAAGCCAGACTTGGCAACACTGACAGAAAGGACTGAATACCAGCTGCATTACTGTAACATTTTTGTGGCCAAACTTGCAGCCTCAATGTTTTAATGATGGCAGCCTTTACTGCATTTAATAGAAGCCTGGATTTGATTCTCTCAGAATAAAAGGGCTTTTTGAATGCTCTGTAAAGGCAGTTTCTTGACTTCATTGATCGCTGACACAAACACCAGAACTAAATCTCTTACATCTTGAGCTAAAGCAACAATCCCATTAATTTGGACAGCGGTGAGCTTGTACAGGAAGCAAGTTGCTGGAAGAGGACATGTAGCATGAGCCGAAGCAGTTGGCTGTTCTGCGTCTCTTGTCGCCAAGCAAGAGCAGGGCCAAGGTAAATCTCCACATAACCATGTTTTATTTGGAGGCTGCTAACAGCCAGTCTGAATTCACAAAAGAATGCGAATAGCCACATCAGGAAACTCAACAAAAGATTACTCAAATTGGCAGAGTTTAAGAAGGAAAATTAAATTTGTTCTTTGTTATCCCTGCCTATTTTTCCACTTCTGAGTAGGGATAAAATTAAAGGCCACTCCAAAGAGCTTGCACGTTCCTTCACATAGCTTCAAGTCGTTATAGAAAGACTATACTGGCAGAAATATCTGTACATCTCAGCCCATACTTGTCAATAAATACATTGAAAGGACTGGTGTTAAATTGCACAAAGTAAAAAAAAAACACGTTTTAAAAGGTACATTCACAGTGGATGAATTCTAACCTGAATGCAACTACAGACAACGGAGCGTGACTACTCTTTGGCTCGTGCTTCAAAGTATTGACGTTTCTCCAGGACATAAACTTCATGAGGTCAATCTTTCTATAGCACAGCATTACAAGAGGTGGGAAGGGAGCAGTAACACAACAGAGATACCCCCGACTCCCCTGTGAGGAAACATCCCCGCTACATAAGCTTTCCTCTGGACTTTCAGCCACTGCCCAGTTACCGAAACAGCACAGCAGCTCCTGAAGGATCACTTCAGCATATCTCAGAGGTGAATCTTTTCAAATTTAAACATTGGCTTCTGTCTCACAGTTAACAAAAATGACATTTCTTCTTCCCTCAAATTCAATGGATGTGATAGAGATTAAACCTTCTGTCACTAGAGCCATGTAGGCATAAACCTTTAAGAGGCTGCCAGTTTCCCAGCTGCTCATTTCACTACATCCCAGTTAGCCTAAAGCAAACGCTGGCAACGTAATGTATGCAGCAAACTCTGAACTGGATCTGCAAAGTGACCTGATTTTAAAAAGTCAAACAAACAACAACAAAACCAAAACAAAATGATGTTTTAAAAGCAGGCTTCTCATAGCTTGTTTAGAGTGTGCTCCGTGACTGCACAATTCATCCAAGGCAACTTCTGGCAGAAGTGGGGGTGAGGGGACCTCTGACATTTCCATCATGGCAAGGTGAGTTTTTCAGTTCCTCCTCTATGATTATAACTCAATTATATAAATACAGGCAGAGCTTTTAAAGTACAAAACCACCACTACTTGCACATTTGCTCAACTGCATTTAAAATACCTCTACTTCCATAATTACAACATTGACAAGGATTTCAGAGGGAAGGCTAATTTTCTTCAGGGAGAAAGGATGCTTAGTGATTGAGGATGACGTGTATTGGCATTAACGTTCTGCTCTACCACAGACTCCTAGAGTGAACCTCCCTGTATCTGGCATTTCAGTGCTTCACCCCGCAGTGGCCACCAACACTGGTTGGAGGCTGTTACCTCTCTAGCCCAGGCTGCAGAGCAGAAAATACTTCTGTTCCCTGTCCACTTTGCATGCAGATCAGAAGAGTATGGGCCACCCTCACCAGTGGTTGAAGTGAAGATGCCCAGCATTGTGCTGAAGGATGAAGCACAGCCCATCACCCCTGCTGTGGCACCAGTGACTGCTCTCACACAGGTGGGAGCAGTAAAGTTCCAAGTGATTCTTGCTGCTTACAAAATAGAAAAATCTCCAAGTGCTTCTCAGATCTCACTCACCAGACACCAACAGGGCTGCTTCCCTGCCCTGCATGCGTGTTTTGAAAACAAGCAGAGAGAAGTCAACAGGCCCCAGATATAACTGTAAAAGGGACTGTGGAAGTGAAAGAAGGGCATATAATTATACCTTGCTCTATGTCTCTGCACGAGCTAGAGCTTGCTGAGACCATGTATAGACTATATTTAAACTTCCAGGTACCACAGGCAGTGTCGTCATGGCACCAGTACAGTGCAGGCTGCGGAGCTCACTTGTGAAACTGAGAAACTATACAGGTCACTACACACTGCTGTGCTCTGTAGCTCACCAGGGCTGCTACTCAGCTCAGTAATTTAAAGCTAGCTCTAGGTACAATTCCACATGTTTATTTAGGCAGTGAAACTACCTGGGGTAGTTTCTTGCCTCCAGTCACTCTTTTAAACTCCTGTTTCTCTGCTCCCTCTCACCATCCCTCTAGGTGTGCCAGTGCTACTATCTGTGAAGCTTGCTGTAAACTGAATGCTTGGATTTATCCACATGGAAAAAAAATAAAGAAGCAACAGCCAACAGTTCTCTGGAGTTGCACAGGGATGACTGGAGACAGGGGCAGGCTGAGGTGGCGAAGGCTGGAAGAGCAGGCAGGAGTCCAGTTAGCCACCAGCAAAAATGGACATGGAGCCACAGTTTCAGAATGCCCTGTCACTGCGCTTGCAGTGAACAACAGCCCTTGAGCATGCATAAATGATGTTAGTCCAAATGGTGTTAAAGAAAGGATAAATGTGGTCTCTTCCAACTGACTGCCAATATTCTTCATTAAAACATGTTGGTTGTGTTCTCTCTAGCAGTGATACACGGGGGGCAAGATCTGGAAGAAGGCTGCCTCCTGGAAGCACTGCTGATGCACAGCATCCTACTGGTACATTTTGTCTTTTGCTCGGCAGTCAAACGTGGGATTTTCTTTTGACACTGTGGTGCCTTTCACTCATATCAGATTGTGAGGGGTTGTTTCATCAGAAACAAAAGAGTGAAATGGAATAAGGAATAAATTAGAAGCAGGACAAAGCTGTCATTGCAATTCTTAGAACTTGAAAGGAAAAGAAGTAAAAACCTCCTGCAGCAGAGATTTGATTATCAGCTTCCCCAAATGATACCATTATGGTAATTGGCAAACTCCTCCTAAAGCAGTGTATAGCCACAGTCATTGCAGCACCAGAATTGTACATGGAGAAGGATGAAGAACGTGCAGTGTAGGATGTTACAGTCAGTGAAAATCTTCATTATCAGGAGAGGCTGGAGAAGCTGAGACCATCTTCAGAGAGAAAGGAGAGTGCCAGAGGGGCTTTCCTACATGTTTTCAGATCAGTGAAGGGGAATTGTGTTTATGCATATTTCTTAGCCTGGGAGAATCAACTAAGAGAAAGTAAGATCAAATGGGGAGTTCAGAATTCAGAATTCAGAATGAAGCAGGTGAGGATGCCAGCCTTTCCCAGTGTCCTATCAAGACACGAACGCAATGTTTAGTGAAGAACAGTTTCTTCCCTGTCTAACTTCTTATCAGAGGCAATGGAGAGACATCCCAAGCCAAACTCGGCAGCTCCCAGAGCAGAAATATAATAGGAGACCTCTGGATTGAGAAGATGCCATTGAAGGCAGATGCTTACCCCCATGCACAGTGCTCGCTGGCAGAGCCCAGCCAACCTCTGTAGCCAAACAAACCCCTTTATAAAAACAGAAGTTCAGCTCTGTCCTGCACAATGAATATTTTTTTGAATTATGAATATGTGATGCCTATTGTTTCATGCCTAATGCATTCTTATTTGACTTATTTTGAGCTGAGATTTTTAGTAGTGTCTCATATTTCTGCATTGCAGTACTGTCAATACATACCTGCAACACTGTGGTAAAGACCAGGGGCTCAGCTTGCTTCAAGAAGGGTAACATTAAATATTCCTGGAGACTTTTATGGATAGTGATCCAAATTCTGCACTCACTCCTCACTCCAAATGGGATAGGAGGGAAAGATATTATTTTAAAGCATGTTAGATAACTATTGTAACTTACATTTCTTGAAAACCTATTTGTCATTCACAAGATAATGCCATCTAGAATCCTATGAAGTGTGTTAATTTGGTCAAGATTGGCTTGAGAAGAGCTAAGCACTAATCACAGCTAGCTAACACATTAAGTTGGAATAAAGTTGGATTAACTAACATGAAGACATAACCCAAACTACTCGATTCACCCCAGTGACCTGAAGACTGAATATCTGCTCAGGAAAGATTTTTACAGTAACTAAAGTTCTGGCTGCTGAGCAATTACTCATCTGCAATTCTGGATGAAACTCTTCAGTTTCCCAGATTCTACTAAAACTTAATAAGTGTAAATAAAGGAAAGAAAATGAAAAATAAAATGAGCATCTTAGCAAAATACACTAATGGCTAATTGTCATGCAGTCCAAAAAGGTGCACAGCCATAATGTTCTCAATAATACATTACGGAAAGTTCCTGTTGCAGTCAAACAAAATCTACTGTAAGGGATTTCTAGACAGCGTGCAATTAATATCACTTACAGGAGGTCTTTCTTGTCTCAGGGATGCCAGGCCAGCAGGGGCAGCCTGTTGATTGTGTGGATTTTCACTCAGTTGGAAGTCAATGACCAGCTGCTGCTTTTGGTTACTGCCTACGCCTCACCAGCAACAGTTTCCTTGGATGGAGGCCTTGGCCACTGGACAGTGTCAGGCACTTCTTTGGGCTTCTGTGCCACTTTCTTGGCCATGCACTGGCACTCTGAATTAGGAGAATGGGTCAAATGGTGCACACAACAGTGGGAACTGTGATATGTTTTTGTACAGGAGAACCATAGAGTAACATAGTGCTACTGCTAGAAATTATAACTCAAATCTTTTGTAAGTCAGCTGTTTATAAGCATAGCTTGAACTGTTTTGTAGCATTGATAATACAAATAAAACACGTTTCGACATTTTCCACAATACAATGTCAAAATTCCTCATAGGAAGGGGAAGGAATCTCAGGGTTTAGGACTGGGACAGCCTCATGTGGCAACATACTGTGATTTAGTTCCCAGTTGGTAGAACTGGAATAGTAATTCCCTAGCCAAGAGGGGATCCTGTAAAGATGAACGTGTTCTGGGCACTCAGCTAGCAAAGGTATCACAACTGAATGCACCACCATCAGAAGAGCTGGAGAGGACCTTGCAATGTTATGTTGTCCATCCTCTTGTCCCAAAGTAGGATCAAGGTAGGTGATTTCTAACCCCATCCTAAAATATATTTATATGTGCCCTCCCCAGCCTGGTGCAATCTCTAGGTATAATACAGATAACTCCTTCCCAGGACTCACCTGCACAAACAAACCTTTGTCGTCACACCTTCTCTGTAGTTACTTGAAATTCTTAAGGAGCAGGTTCCTCTCACTTTTATCATCACTTAGAAGTTCTCAAACAATTTAATCCTATTGATCTGTCAAGGCAAGCACACTCACATGAGGTGTTTCAAGTAATATTTTCTTCCTTTTCCTTCTGCCTATCCTTCCTGGGCAGTCTGTATATATAGTTTATATACATATACATATATATACACACATATACACACACACACACACACACACATATAGATAGATAGATATAAATAGTCTGCATAGACAAAATTCAACTAGCTGATACCTTCAAAATGCAAATCCAAGTCTCTATTAAAATTGTGCTCTTCACTCTGAAGCTGAATGAGTTGCAGAGCCTCTGGAAGGATGAGGCCCTGGCTCCTGGAGTTTTTCAAACTGCATCCCTTTGATCCCTTTCCCAATATGCAAAAAATACTAAAATTCTCTCCTGGATTTCATTACACAAAAAAGACATGAAAGTGCAATTATTCCTTACTCATCAACAACTACCCACCAACCGTAGCTCCAAGCTAGACCATTCTGGGTACTTCAAAACATGGTTTTGAAATTTCCATTTCCAGATTGCCCTGGCAGGTATAACTGTGACTTTGCAAACAGCTACAGCTGTGTGTACTAATTGCTTTTCTCTAAATTATTTATGAGCCACTCTTGACTGATGGGATTTCTCCCAACAGCATGTGCTAACCGTTGGCAGCAGGCTCCTGAACTGGTGGGAGCTCCATCACCTGCTGAGGTGCAGAAAAGCCAGCTGTTAGCATGTGCGCTGAACTGCGAGGTCAAGCTCCACCTGCTCTCATCTCCTTTTCCAGTAACTGCTCCATAGGAAATGTGTGTGTAAGCATTATATCTGCACACAAAACACACCTTTTGCTTTTGGGATTAGATCAGAGAGTACTGGAGACTGCCTGATTTAGATAAGGCAGAATATAGGGTGCCAATGACCGATGGAAGACAACCCATTGAACTAAACAGGGCTTTTCAAGCTCTGGGCCCAGATGCAGTAGCGGTTCTGTAAAATTGCAATTAGGAAAGCTAGAAATCAATAGGCTTAAATTCACCAGATAGGAGGCAGCAGCTTTACCAGAAAATTTTTACAAGACACATAAACTGAAAAAGAGTAGAAAGTATGACTATAGACAGTGCAAAATATTTATCATGAGCCACCACTTACCACTGCTTTTTCCTGGAGGGCTTATCACTGCTTTCCAGCTAAAAACTGCTTAAAAATCCATGGCTAAAGGTAACCATAAGCCCTGACACTTAAATAAAATACCTAGTGTTCCAGGGACCAGCAGATTATGTCAATATTTTATTTTCCTTTTCAGATATGAATAACTGATAGGGAGAAGCAGTCAGAACCAGAAGAAAAAGACTAGAAGGAAAAACTTTGTGTCTTGAGTAGCAGGAGCTCAAGAAGGAGCAACCAGAGGCATGAAGCAAAGCAGCCTGCTAGAATTACTGCTCACTGTTGGTGGTTTTATTACCTTCCCAGGAGGCTATAAAGGTTGCTGGGTGAGCAACCAATGTAACATCTTCATGAGTTTCACAGCTGTGTTTAAGAACTAAATTTAAACAGGATTCCCAGCCAAACTGCAGAGAAAATTGTGCATTGAATCTTTTTCTAAGCAGTGTTTTCACCCTGCCCATCCCACAACTTTTAAGCAATTTTAATTAACCTTGTGCTCATTTATTCTCCATATGCCAGCAAATTCGCAATGTCTTCTGTTCAGACGTCTACTGACCCCAGATACAGCTTCAGACAGGAAAGAGAGGTGACAAAGAGAGGCCACGTTGCTCCTCAGAGACGAGCTGGTATTTCAGAGCCGGGTTAGATATTCCTGAGCCACTCTACTCAGTGCAGCAAAGAAATAACCCGAAGTGCTGTGGGAGATGTGCAGAGGATGGCACATCAAAATCCAGTGGTGATAAGGTCGAGAGGAGGAAGGCAGAGCAGAATGTGCAGTTGTCCTAAGAGCACACACAGGTTTCATTTCTTGACCCCCTATCTCCCCTGCAGTGGAGATGGCTTTTGGCTGTGTCCTGTTCAGTGGGTGGCACTTGGGAATTGAAACAAATGTCCCAGCTCCCAAGCCTGCTCCCTTGAAGAGATGGGCCACATAAACTTGTACCTTCATGAAACAGCAGCTTGGTGACAAGGAAATGGGTTCCTTATAGAAGAAGAGGAGGAAGGAGGGGAGGGAGCTGATGTTCCCATCACAGATGCAAAAGGAGACAGGACAGAAGGTATCTGTCTGGATCTGACACAGACTTACAGCATGGCACAGGTAAGGCTAGGAAGTCATTCATGCCTCATTTCTCCCACCTGTAAATTATTCCTCCCCTTTCATCCCCACAGGCACATCATTATGATTGTTCAATTAATTAACAGTTTAAAAGAGCTCTGAGACATTCAGATGGAAGAAAAGGATTTATTTTTGTATTTCTGCTTCTCCAAAGTTGCATGCATAAACACTGAATGTCCTTTGCTGAGGATGAAGAATTGCCTCTAGTTTATGGATGGGACAGTTAAACCATGGAAATGTTAAAGCATATTTTGAGAAACAGTTTCAGGCTCCAAGATCCCACTTTCTGAGTGCCCAACTACACACTACACACAGCTTGACTTCCAGAAGGCTGAGGACTCCCAATCCCGAATGTGGACAGTCACAAGTGAAGGCATTCACCCACTGAAGATCATGTGCTCAGAATCCCGAATCAAGCAGCTCAAAGCTTAGCCCACTCTAGAAAACCTAAATAGGAATTCACCCAAGAAGACCTGAATGGAAGCAGCGAACTCAGGTGCTCTGTCCACCACATCACACACAGCATATGTTTTCTGCAAAGGCTTCAGAAAAGCTTCATGCCATTAGGCATGACCAGGAGAGGGGATCAGACTTTTGGAAGCATCTATCATGTGGCTCTCCAGCACAGCGAGTTGTAAATACATGTATTATGGGAGTGAAAGTTTCCCTGACCAAAACAATTAAACCTCTCACATAATAATGGAATGCTGAAAGGAAATCTGCCCATTCTGCACTATTATTTTTTTAACAGAAAATGCAAGTTCCCGTCAAAAACAAGAATAGACAATTTCCAGCCAGCTTTAATGGCAAGATCTTTTGAAATACTCAGCCATCTGTCACAGCAGGAGTGGTTGTTCAGCCCTTCTGAAAAACTTGGCCCTTCTTTAGGAACATGGTGCTTTTGAAACTCAGCTCTCAGGCCCCTCCTAGGCACCACTTCTTTCATGAAAGCTCCTGCTCTTTCTGCCTCTACCAGTGCTGTCCTCAGTGCAGCAGTACCTGACAGGAAAGCAGGTAGAGATGGGCTTGAGGTGCAAAACTGGAAAATTGGAAAATAAGCTAGTCCTAAACCCAAGGACGAATAGGTAGGTTAAGTCCAGAACTAATTGTACTTTCGATTATTGTTGCTCATAAAAAAACATTGCAAACACATTTTAGCAAATTTCCAAATTCATGTATCTTACGAAAACTGCTCACTGAATACTACTTTTCCCTTAGAAACATTTATTTCCCCCCTCCTCTGATTGTTCCAGTCCTTCCTCTTCCTTCTCTTAGTTGCCCCAGAGGAAGAAGGGGTAAAAAGGACTCCAGTCACTCAGCAATGGGTAAACAGGTCTCAAAGAGGGCTCTTTTGGGGTTAATAAAAATCTGCTATAAAGACAGGAAAATTCTGCAGCAGGTGAATCATCTCATGTGCAGAGACCACGCAAACAGAGCCAGCATGATGTACAGCGTTACACCAGATGTATGATCCCACTGTAAACACCTACATCTGGACCCTGCAATGATTCCCCTTCACAAGAAAACATTGTAAAGCCATGATGTGAAAACAGCCCAGCAAAGTAAAGCACCAACCTGGACACTTGCCCTTTCTTCTGCTCCTGGTGTGTTAGAAGAGCACGTTACTGGTCTCCCTTTTAACTAACGCAGATTAAGCTCCTTGTGGGATAGAGACAAAAACCATGTTGCTTTCAGTGGCGCCAGACCTCCAACAAATGGATGAGGTATATAAGAAAACTTTTTATTTCTAAAGTGAGCCAAGAGGCTTTGAAGTTACATTAATACCTCCAGATAAAAAGGCACACAAGTCCTCCTGCTGCACAGGAAACCTCAGGAAGATTCTGGCTACATGAAAGTCAACAGCAAAATTCCCACCAGTTTCACTGTGAACAAGACTTCAGGCCATAAATCTATTCAGTCAAAGGTTTCCTACCAAATGTATGAAAATTACTTTTTCCAAAGGAAAGAAAGTCAATTGTTTTATTGTATTTTCTTTAAAAGCCCATAACCAAACATTTCATTTTAAATTGAGGTCAATCCCAATTAAAAAATTTCCAGTTCCCACACATGTCTTCATGAAGCAGTGGAACTAAATTGGCTGACATGATCTGATGCTAAACTGAACTGACACACAATAGCTTGATAATGCCAGGCAATATGGTTTGACTATCTATCTACAAAAAAATAAATTCAGCATATCCAGGTTCTTCTCGATCCCCTACTGCCAAGCTTGGATAGAAATACATGTGGTAATGCTGTGTATTTTCAAAGATTTTTGAAAAACTACAATTTGTGGCAACAATGCCTACCACCTGGCACAGCCCTACCAAAGTTAAGAAGTCACTCTGGAATAATAAAGCATAATTCAGAACAGAATTTGGCCTGAAGATCTCTGTGTCCCAAAGAGCCCAACAAAACCGTCCCCTTGGCTCTGCTCATCCCTTTTGAGGAAGAACCCAGCGGAAGGGAGCAGTCAGTGTCACTGCCAGTTTTGGAGTTCATGAAACTCTTGGGAGACATCACCCTCTGTTTTCTGGCTCTTGGATTTCCAACAGAGGACTCTACTGAAAATGATCCTCCCCAGGGCCCCGAGGTCTTCACCCTTAACCTTTCTGAGGCATTAAAGAATATTCAAGCCCGTAATACAACAAATACAGCAAACTTCTGTTTGCTACAGCATAGCAATCTCAGAAGCTATGGAAACATGATAAAGTAATGGCCAAGACCTTGTTCAGCAAGACTGAAGTCCCAGGAATTGCAAGAACTTCAGCGCTTGCTTTAGTTTAAGCTGCAGCTGAAATGCATGGCTGAATAGGAATGGCCTGAGGAATTATGCAAATACTTAGATGAATCCGGGTCCAAATACAAATTACTTTAGAAGATAGAGAAGCAAGCAGTGCAATTTAATCATTTTTATCTCCTTACCAAGAATGCACAAGTTCTTATAACTAACATTACAGCATCTTCTGCTGCTGCCAGAAGCCAAATGACCTATTATTTAACAGTCAAGCTCTCCTCATTTTCAAACTGAAGATTAGTCCATTTATGCTGAACGGTGGCACAGAATGACAATTTCATAATACACAGATTGAGTGCTATTCCACTCACATGTTACATTACCTTGCCCTTTCTTCCACCACACTTCCACTTGCAATTGACTGTCATGGTAATAAGGTGGTGCTGCTTCTAATCTCAAATTGTAGACTTTCGGGGATGCTGGCAATTCATTAGAAACCGCCATGGAGTGACAAACTGAATCTGACCTTGAATCTGAACACAAACAAAAAAGTGTGGAAATAGAACTTATTCATATTAACAGTCTGTATTAAAGCTACAACAGGAGCTGGGCACTTCTGTAAAATGCTGAATAAAATGAACCTTCAGCAATATCACTGGAAAGGACAGCCAGCACCTCCCAGCAGACTATCAGCAGTGTCCACAAGTGATCCCAGAAACATGACGGCTGATTGTGAAAATGCTTCTACACATGACTAGTCCTCATATCTGCAAATGCTCTCACAGGCATGAGCATTTTCAGGGTCAGACCCCACAGCTGTATCGCAAACAGACAGTGCCGCAGGTGTCAAACACAGATTTCAGTTTGCTCTCCTTGCAGAAATATCAGTGAATCCATAAAATAGTCTCTGAGAATGTCATCATAGAAAACTAATGCTTTACAGCAGGATATCGTGATCCTTCCACAGACCATAGAAAGTCCTTATTTCACTGTGATCTGAGCAGAAATACATAGGAGAAAGTGGAAAGCAATTAATAAATTCTGCTACCAAAAATAGGATTGTTGGTAATTACAGTACAATTGCGACAGGAAGATACACAAAAGAGCTCACTGAAAAAACATCCCAATTTAGACTGCACAACTCCAGGGACTGCTTGCTAACAAAATACAGAGAATTTTACTTCTAGGTCACTGATTTCAATCTGGCCTCAAAGGAGAAAATGACTGAAAGTTAATGCCAGCTGACAGTGGTGTGAAAACAGCAGGGTGGATCTCAGCCCGCTTGCTGGTAGACTGGAGGACACAACCCAAGTGTTTGTGATTCATGAAAGTATTTAATCTAAAAATTCAGGCTGTGATTCAATGATACAGTAAATCCAGCTGTAGGACTCTTAGGACAAGGAGTTGATGTAATATTCACAATTCTGCTGATTCCAGCTCATCTGAAACATTTTTTGACAAGTTAACTGTGTACAAACAGGTGCTGGGGCAGATCAGATATTGTTATGCCTTTTACAGCTGGAAGAAAAATCCAGGTTGTGTGTGCCAACCAGTTCCATAGAAATACAGGTATGTGCCCATAGCTCATGAGATCCAAACTGCCCAGTATGGAGGGTCACCAAACCATGGCCTCCGGGATCCATCCTTCAGTAAGAGCAGGTGCAGGCTGTGTAGGATCAGGCACATCAGAACTGGGCTGTTTTATTGCTGCTGGTCACTCTGGATGGAAGACAAATGAAGATGCTGTCTACACCTCCGTCTGTCCTGTGAAAGGGTGGAGGGTGCCAGATGGTGAGCAAGTCACCCAGGACACATAAAGCCACGCAGGCATTAAATAGCATAAATAGTGAGGCATTAAATGACACCATCCCTGCTGGCACCACATCCCTGCTCATCAGTGCTCCATTCATTTAAACACTTTAAAGAGAGCAGGGAAATAGGAGATTAGCGAAATGTGCTGCTGCCTTTGATAAGCCTGAAAATAGGAGCAATGTTTGTGTTAATCCTGTAGCAGTAATATAGAAAAGGTGCGATTAACTGCAGTTGCAGGAACAGTCTAGAGCAATCTGTCTTCCTAGTGAATTCCTCCATGGAAAGAAGGGTCATGGGGCACACCTGCAAAATGCATCCAGGCATTTGTATCTGCACTGTGTCCATGGCCTGTGCTCCAACAGATGGTCAGCCAAAGGATTTCTTCTCCTTTTATTTTGTTTTTGATTTAGATTTTTTTTTAATGAACACACAGGAGCAGAGCAAGCCCTCCTGCCAACAGCGCAGTGAATGCAGAGCATTCAGCAATGAAGGGGTGACCTTGATTAGTGCCTAATGAGTAGAAACCAGTTGCTTTTCAGCACATAATGAAGTAGAAAAGTTCTGCTGTGGTCTGACAGTGTACTTGATACTGCTCTGAGGAACGCTGTTGGAAATGCTGTCTCTGTTTCAGGCGTCAGCTAATCCTTGGTCTCTCCACACACATGGTATCTCCTGCTTCCCTGGAAGATAACTCTTAGAGAAGACCGTGCGTTTCCCATCACAAAATGTGCTGTCTCCTAATGAGCAGCGCAAGTGTCAGGGCAGCTCCACCTGCTTTGTACCTTCAGATGGGAAATGCACACAGCTTTGGTTTAGATTCCTTATTTCCTTTCCTATTTCCCCTAAAAATGATTATTATATTCTGTAAGTGGTATCTGGCCCTCATAGCTGACAGCAATGGAGAAGAATGAGCAGCACTGTAGATAAGAAAGAAGACATTCCGGATCCACTGATATCAAGGGTAAATATCCTTGCTGGGTGTTCCGCTTAGGACTTCAGAAAAGAAGTCAAAAGAGGTTGGATTAGCTGATGTGAAAGCTTGTGAGATCAACTGTGGTTTGGAAAGGCAATATCATCCTAAAGGTACTACTGAGAATGGGGAGGGGTTAATGTGGCATTGGATGTATCCATCAGGTCCTGGGACACGGGAAAAATAAGCAGTATTGGCATAACTTGCTGGTAATAATAATAAAATCAGGCTGATGATGGGGAGGGGAAATAAGTGGTACCTCTTCTCTACTACGTAAGAAGAAACAGTGCTGGTTGAAGAGGCTGCAGTCCCTGTACACAGACACATCTCACTAAACTGCAGAGAAAATCACCCCATTCAGGCCACACTACAAATAGCAAAGGCCACAGAGGAAAAGGAATCATGAACTGTAGGTAGCAGTACAGAAACAGAATAAACCAAGGAGTTTCCACGCTATTTAAAAAGCCAGGGTACTTGCAGGGTGAAAACTTTCCCGGGGCAGTGGAGGGAGAAGTATCTGTGCTTTGAAAGGGAGAAAATTTGAAGCTTGTAAAAGGGAGGGAGGAGTCATAGATAGTGTTGCAAATGGGAGAAAAGATTTTGTGCTCTTCAGAGGTTTCTAAACCCCGAACACTACAGTCTGCACTTCCGTAAGGTATTCCTCGTTATGCCTGAGCTCCCTCTCTTCCATTTCAGATTTTACCTGGAGAGGAATATGTTAAGCTTTTAGCACTAAAAAAGAAGAAAAAGTTAAAATATTTTTAATTTTAAAAAGAAGAAATTTCTTTATAGCTGTATAATCAGTTAAAACTTGCCTGTGGAGTTATGTCCATGTGCTAGGTTTCCTTAGGGATCCATTTGCATTGGCATAGTCATCTGGTTTAATTATATAATGCCATAGGTTATATGAGACTCTATGGCCAAGTAAAAAGACAAGGAGATGAAGGTGGGGCAGAAAACATTTCCATCAGCAAGGATGACTGTTGCATGCAGTCATGTGCACGGGGTGGGGGAGGGACGGTCATGTGAAATAAGTTCCTTCAGTCCTTCAAGTCCCCCAGATAATTTCCTTCAATCCCTTGTGATGCAGAATCTCTCTCTGCTGACCCACCTCTCAAACCCAGTATCCTTTCCTGCTCCAGACTGTGGCAATACTCTTCAAGCCAGGGCTTCCACCTTCTCCAGGCTGTGACCCCAAGCCTCTGCCATTCAGAAGCCGCCACCTCACAGCAAACCCCTCCTATCCCAACCCAGGATCCCACCATTTCTTCAACCCGCTGTTACCATTTATACATTGACATTATCTATACAAATGAGATTAGGAACTTTTGGCATCAGAAAACTCCCAGGTCACTCTTTTCCAACTGTGAAATGTTCCTGTTTCTAACCTAATTTGCAGTCCAGTAGATCTCAATTGCATGGAGATGAACCAGGCTTGTTCATGTCAGCCACAGAAGAAGGACTTCCAGAAGCAAGTTGGAGAGAGATCCAACTCTTGTGAACATGGCCTGTCCACAAGCAGATCTCTGAGCAGCACGTGCTGTTTGTGATGCCAAGCCAGGGACATGACCTCATCTCTTCCTGGCAGATGCATCCTTTCTCTTTTGCTTTTCTTCATCAGCAATGGTTGTACTCTCCCAGCACCTCTTCAGAGACCAGCAAAGACGGTGGTGTGTACAGTGGCAACACACATACATTAGTCATTTTTCAGTGATCTTTCTGAGCTGCTTTAGCCTCCATAAGCTTATGAGATTTTGTAACGATGGATCCTTAGGTCTCTTTCTGGAGGTGAATCCCAGTGAATGACTTCACTGATGGAACCATGGTGTCCAGTGGTGAAGCTGTCCCACCTGAGACTCTTAGAGGTGTCCGGAGGTGAAGGATCTACCTGAAAACAGAGCAAGGCACAGGGAGGAGTTTGCAAAAATGAAAATAACTCTAGCAGAAAGAAAGTACATGACGTGAGTGGGTTAAAACAGCTGCTGAGAAGCTCATCTTTCTGCGGTTTGGTTCAAACTGTCAGCACAGCACATCCTACTCCTGTACATGAGTTCAACAATATCTGGATTTGTAACTTCAGAGGTTCTGTTACAGCTTGAGACAGGCTGGGGTGGAAAGGAGTTTCCAAACCTGGAACTGCATGGGCTCAAACCTAGGTACAGACTGAGACCACCTCAGCTTTTGATTTCTGAGCACACGTGAGCTTTGCTGTAACTGTAAGACAAAAGATGTACAGGGCAGAGCTAAGCAGCTTGAAAAAATATTACAATTTCATAAATACTGATTTAGTGCTACCAAGGTGAAAAGATGATCCTGCGAAAGGGTAAAATATATTAAACAGGGAAAACAGTACTAACATGCTCCATAAAGAAAATGCTCTGTGCAATTACTAACAGACAGGATATGGATAAGCAGTTTTCAAGAGGAAAGCCCCTCTATCTCATTCAACAGCTGCTTTGCTCCTGGTTTTTTTTCCCCTGTTCAACTCTTCACCTTTAATCTGCAATACTCAGCTATGCCGCACACACCAAGAATGCAAGGCTGACATGCACAGGAGGGCCTCCTTTATCAGTTTAGGATAAAAGCAAGAGATGGGAAGAATGGATTGTCTGTGACTTTTCATTACAGATTGGTAGATACTTTATGCCCACCACAGATAGGCTAAAGATTTGGAGACCTGAAGATTTGTTTCTCTTTAAAGTTTTGGAAGAATATTGGTAGAAAATAACAAGTGAGCTTCCACATAACAACGAAGGAAGTGCCATGGTGTTCACAGCACCAAGCTGTATGATAGTGCAGGGCTATTACTGCTGTGTGGCAGGAACTGGGGACAGCCTGGTGTTGCCATTGCTCCTCCTCACAGAGGACACAGCACTCCCAGTGCTGGCTGATGATAAGTGGAAAATACAAATCAAAGAACCCTCTCTTCCCACAGGGATGCCAAAAAAGGGTATCTGTAGGTATAAAGTCTGCAGTTATACACTGCCAAGGGAAGTTTCCTCCTAATCTCTGTGGCTGCCTTAGGGCTTGTAGAAAGAGGATTTCAATTTTTCCTGGGGACAACAGGTAACACCAGAACACTGCTTAGCTGCTGCGGTGGGCTTATGCCTGCAAGAGGAGCACATAGACTCCTAGGCCCGCTGTCTTCTTTGCTGTCTGAATAAAGCTCATGAGTACAGAAAAGACAGCTTGGTCAGGGCCTGCCTTATCCTTCCCTCCCTGCTGTGATCACAGGGAGCTCCTGCTCCAGCCCTCTGATGTGTTGGCAGCCTCTATAATTTAGAGTAGCTGTGATTTATGGCTTGGACAGAGCACATACTTAGGGAGCACAAAGGTAGGGCTGGCCTGACCAGTATAGCTGTGTCGTCGCTGGCCCTTTGTATTGATCAAATGAATGATGGAAGTGAAGAATTCAATTGCGTTTTCTATCTGCAAGGATCAGCTAAGAGATGGGAGGCGTGGAGGGGAGGCAGGGATTTAATTACCTCTCACACCCAGAACCGGCAGCCAAAAGTGTGATGATGACACTCTGTATATTGATGGGGGGAAATCGCTCTTGGCCACCTCCCTCTCTCAGTGAAGAAGGAAACAGAAATAAAGAATGAGAACATTTTCTGAATGCTTCATCCTGCATCAATCACATACCACATCCTTCTCCTCATCTGGTCTCCAGGGAAATGTCACAGGCACTGGAACAAGGGAAAAGAAGGGAAGTTTACAGTTGCCTAAATCTAAGGGAGAGAGAGAGGTGTTTGTGGCACGCGGCATGTTGCAGCTCCCACTATAAATTCACAGGCAGATTTCCAGCAAGTAATAGGGAGCCGAATCCAAACATACCACTCAGTGAAAGGCTTGAGCAACCTTTAATCAGACTCCTAATTGGTCTTTCCCTCTGTTTCAACATTTGTCATCTGAGGAAACCAACAGCAGCTCCCAAATGAGCTTTTTTAAGAAACATTCAGGACATAATCAGGTCTCTTTGAAAAGGGACAGCTCTAAATTCAGTCATAAATGTTTGATACTATAGTCTGCCAGATTTAGCAAATAGTTTTAGTGGGGACCTGCATTTATCAAATTACCACCTTTGAGACAAATGCTTATGGAGAACGCATTATGCTCAGCCTGCCAGGACCTTATTCCGCTAATGAGGGCATGCCCCATCTTTTCCAAAACACCACTTCTAAAACAATGGGCCGATTTTTACATTACAGCCATGGCTGCCTTGTACTGACTGAGTAGCTGTCATTTAGATTCCTCCTATCGACTCTGAATTCCCTTTCATCTGGGGTCTGTGTTATGTGATGGCAGCCCAGAGCAGTGACCTGTGACTATGCTTGACTTCTTATCTCATGACAAGTGGACTAACTTACAAATGCAGGTAATTAGTTAAAGATGTTTCATGACAAATTAGACTAATGGAATTGTAATGGTTAAATTAACGTCTTGGGGTCAGTTTTAAGGTCTCTTGTTAGGGGTGATAGTTCAAAACACAAGCTGTCAGACTCCGGGAAGTATCTTGTTTCTTTTAATAAAGTGCTTCTTTTGCATGTGAAAAGCCAAGAACATAACTGGTGAGATAGGGCCTGATCCAAAGGAAACAATCTGGTTGGCAGTTTCTGGATAAGGCAGTCTCCCCAATCCTGCCCCCAAACTTTGTCCCGTAGGCAAGATACACAGCGGAGCAGAGCAGCAAACATGAAGAAGGATCAAAGCGTGCAGCTTTGCACTGCTATGAACACTAATCTCTCACTCTCCCCTTGCACCTTTCAACCAAAAATTTCATCTGACATCTTTCTTCAGGGAGGAAGTTAATTTTGCAAAATCAAACAGTCCAACATAAATTAAACAGATAAATCATGTCCTGTTACCCGCATCCTTCCTCCAGGAGGAGCCTGCGAGGCTCTCCCCGTAGGCTCTCCTAACAATAGCGCTGCTTGTTAACTCTCACTGAGCGCTAAGGACAAATGGGAAAGGAAGAGACAACAAAATGGAAAACATCATTCTGCAATTTTGTCAGTCCCTGGTGCACCCACGTCTTGAGCACTGCATGCAATTCTGGTCATGCCATCATCTCAAAGAGGTACAGAGGAGCAGAGAGGCAGCGAGAACATCAGTGGTACCAAATGGCTTCTGTAACTGAAGAGACTTCATAGACAAAGACTCATTTGCTTATCAAACAGACAGCTGAACTTAGATGTGATTTAGGTATTTAGCATGGAGTGGGATTCTTTGCTCCTTATGACAAAAATGAAATGCTTTTTACACAGTGGGTATTTGAATATGGAGGTCGCTGATGTAGAATCCAAAGGAACAAGTGGGTTCAAAGAAAATTAGGGGAATTCAGAGGAATTCACCGATGGCTACCACGTACAGCACTTCAGATACAGCCTGGAGCTCAGGAAGTGCCTCCATACAGAGCACCAGAAGCTGGAAAGACATATCAGGAAAAGGACTCTGGTCTCGGTGCCTTCTTTTATGCTCTTTTCTTTTGCTTCCAGTACCGCACCCTCTGAGACCCCACACCAGGTTGGACGGGGCTTTGTTCTGACTCAACAGAGCTGTCATCATCACCTGATCTTGGGTCTTTCCTCATTGCAGACAAATAATTAGTCACAGATAAGGTAAAGTCCACTTCCCTTCGAGGGCAGCCCTGACCTCTGATGGCCATCTAAAGGAACAGCTTGTGTTGCAGGGCACGGTCTCCTGCCCAGGTTCCAGCGGTGATGAGAGGCAGGGGTGTACGTGTAAGTACATGTGCGTATGCATGTGACTGCGAATGAGATGGGGTCCCTAATCACACAGCCTCCGTTTTTAACTCCAAGCACATGCTTTGATCTTTCCTTTTCCAACATAAACACAGAGCAGAGTGCACATTTAGACAGACGTTCCTTGCTGAAACCAGCTGCGCTACTCCCTGCCCAGGCAGAGAACAAGACAGCGAATGACACAAGACAGCTGTTAGCTACGTTCCCGAATCCACACTGCGGATATAATGTCAAAAAGCAGAGTGCAAGGACCCCTACAGAACAGAGAGTACCGTGGATTGTTGTGTCCAGATATTATTGCAGAGCCAGCTCAGACAGCTCGGGCAGGCACAGCACCCTCTACTGCTGTTTACCTCTTGAAACTGGGATCAGTCTATTGAATTCACCTTTATAAAAAAAAAGAAACCCATGATAAAAGGATGGAGCCTGCTATGATTTGATACCATCTGCTTGGTCTTCTGCCTTTTAGGCAAATAGTGTCCTCCTCAGTCTCACAGCGTTATCTGTATGAGATGGAGACTGCTGTGTCTCAGTCCAGCCATGGTGTGCCCCCTGCCTGACGTGTGGCACTGCCCACATGTGCCTTTGCATCTGGCTGGATCTTGGGTCAGAAACAGAAAACAGATGTTTCTCATGGTCGTGTCTACCTCCTGGGCAATTTACACACCCAGAAAAAACACTCTCCTTTAGACACTTCACTGGACACCAGAGCATGCACCTTTGCCTGCATTTCATGACTTCTAGCAACTGAGGGAAAAGGAGGTGGTTGGAGTCCCAAGGGCAGTGCATTACCAGCCCGAATTACAGGTGAAGCCAATCAACTCTATTTCCACGTGAAAGCCATGGTGCTGGAGCTCTCAAAGTACCAGCCACAATGGCTGGTCATTGCTTTTCTTCTCTCCCAGCCTCTGGAGACCACAGCTCAAAGGGGAAACTGAAGGTCCCGGGTCAGTGCCCAGCAGGGAGAGCTGGGGAGGGGGAGCTGCCTTCCACTTTGCCCCAGCATACACACATGCAGAGCTTTTAAGCCTTTGTGCTTAAAAGGAACATTTAAATTATCAGCTGAACATCAAAGAAACATCATTATTGTTTCCTACACATTACTTTTTTTTTCAGGACAAAGCCTGGAGAATTGAGACATTTAATATGGGAGTAAGATATCAGTTGTAAGATGACAGGAGGAATAAGCCAAGACAAAACAAACATCCACTCAGTGCCTTGACTTTCTGTCTTTCATTTCTCTAATTCCTGGCACGTGTCATTCATACCTTTTTTCATATATGGAACATCATCATCAGGACAAAAATGACAGACACAAATGCAACAATTTTCCTCCGCAGACAAACCCAGGATTTAAAAGCCCATTAGTAGAACCGTACAGAATTCATTACATTGTGCATCCTTGTAAATACGCATGCACACTCTTTTAATATCAGTTGATATACGTGAAATAGTAACAAGTAGTAAACATAAAAACATAAAATGAGAACCTCCTGTTATTACTACACTACAGTTCTTTATGTGAGAGCTTTTAGCATTAGTAGCTAGAGGAGTGTACACACAAGTCACACTGAGTTTCCAGAGAACTAATTAAGTTCTGCTGGTTTCTATTACAGAGATGGGACTATTTGGACCTTGAACATAAGACAGCAAGAAGTGAATAATGATTCATCTTTAACGTAGGAAAGAGAAAACACTGCCCATTAGTGGAACAGTAACAGCTGTTAACTCTGTAGAGCATATATGTGTTAGTTTGAAAAGCCTGTAGGTAGGGAAGATATTTCAGCCTCAAGTATCCTCATAAGACACTGAAATGCTTAAGCTGTGTTTTGCAACATATTTGTAAAGTTAATGCTTGACAATTTTTTGTAGTATTATTATGCAGAAGTGATAGAAGTATAGTGTTATCATGTAAATTCTTACATAATGCACATAACCAATGGATATAATATAAAAAATAATTTCAGAAGTGGAAAATGTATCTACTCTTATCTAATATCTATCCTTAGTCTTGCTCTAAGAAAGCCAGAAATTCAAGAGTTTGCCTTTGTTAGAATACTTAATAATAGTAATCAAGAATAATAATCACTTACCTTGGTTGCTTCCACTGCACAAAAATATAGATATTTCCTAGGATAACTTTGATATTTCCATGTAGGGCAATGCTAATTAGAATCAGAATCACAGAAGTGCTGGCTGGAGGAGACCTCTGGAGATCTCCAGAACAACCTCCCATTCAAAGCAGGACCACTGCCAAGACCAGATCAGGTCAACCATGACTTGGCCTGACAGCATCTTAAAAACATACAAAGACGGAGCTTTCACAGCCACTTTGGGTGACCTGTTCTAATGCCACACCACCCTCCTGATGAGCAAATCAAGCATGAGAAAGTTTACTGAGGGTTATAATATCTTTTAAAAGACTAATGAAGGTCAATTAAAGTTTGGTCTTATGAAAGAGACTGTCCATTCCTAAAAGTCTTGTTTCACTGTTAACTCTCACAGATAGAGTAAAATCCAATTAAAGAATAGCATTTAATGGGCCTATCTCTATTTTACTTCTAAGCACTCAATAATATGGAATATTTTGATCTCTTATCAGTGAATATGCCCTCAAAAATCACCTCCTGATGGTATGGAAATGTTGTTAGTTGTATCTGATGGAAAGAGAACCGAGGTGAATGGACACTGTGCATTCAGTTACCCAGGACAAAGTCAGGAACTGAATCCAGATTTCCTACACACTACTTAACTGAATTAACCGCAAGATCACTTAATTGTTACTTAGTCTTTCTTTCCCACAAGCTACTGCAAAGACAAGTTACAAAGGGTTGAAACAACCCTCAGAGGATAGCGTCAGTGATGACAGCATTTGCCAGGATCTGAAAGTTAGATTTTCTTTACTTTACTACCTAAGAAAGAGGCACACTTGATGATCGCTGCAAGTACGGAGCTCAGTAGGACCTCTGTATGCCACTCTTTGGCTTCCTCTTCCCTGAGACGGATCCTGTGGATCCTCCTGTAGCGTGTGAAACACCATCACTGACTGACACACACACTGACTTTAGAGCGTGTAAGGTTTCAAAAATGACACTGGAGCCCTTAGGAAGGGTTCAGTCTTTAAGGAAACACCTAAAAATGACAAGCGGGTGATGGGAATCAAAATGCTGCAGTAGTGGTGGCAAAAGCAGGGTTCGGTGTGTATATTTACACTCCTAAAATGAAGCAGTTGGAACGTCATTGAGTGTCTTACCTGAAGAGCAAAAGAACAGCCGGGTCCCTGTGCTCACTTTTTAACATTTCCTTTCCTATCATTGTTGTGCCGCAGCATCAGCTCATGTAACCGTAGGAAATGACTTCATGGAAGTGGGATTTACTCCTGAGAATGGGGCCACTCAAGCCCCTGCAGAGGTGCTGTTCTGTACCTGTAAACCTTTGCATTTGTCTTGAGAGCGATAGCTGAGAGATGCTGGATCCCATTACTATCTCTAAACACACAGTCCCCTGTTAGCTGAGATCATGCAGTGCCCCTTTTACTGCAGCAATGTAAACATTTACCAAGAGGAGACAGGGAAATATGATCTGACACAAGAAGATTAAGCTGTACGGGTTTTTCACAGGAAGCCAAGTTCTTCAGCTGTCAGATAGAAACCACAGAGTGATGCCTATTGTTTCTTAAAGAGTAATTACTTTTGATTGCTTCCGAGTACACTAATTTGTCTTGATACAGAATGACAGCATAACCCAGAGCAGTGGGTAACTGCATTACTTTACCTGTGTACAGGTTCTCTGGGGCTGGCAAGTATACCCGTGCACTTCTTTTTGGCAGGACATCGTACATCCACTTTGCAGAAGCAGACCCTGGCTCAGTGGTGAGAAAGGATCTCAGAGACTCGGGGCTGCTCAGGCATGGAGCTGGCTCCACAGACAGCAGCAGCATTACTGAAAGACAAAGCAGATAAGACTGGAAAAAGTCAGCATCTATAAAGAAACAACTAAACCGAATGGATGGATGAAGAATGATAGGACTGCAATTGCCAATTTTCTAACCTGCTCTTATTCTCTTATATTCTTATATGTATCATATATGCTACTATTATCTGAATTCCTTCATGCACCTGCGAAAAGCCTTTTGCTAATTTAGTCCAAATAAATTATTTCCAGTAGTTCAAGGGAGACAGGAATAGCGAGAAAGGAAAAACTTGCTACTTCAGAAAATGGTTGGAAGTGTCAGAATACACACTGCACCCCGGTCTAAGTCCTGTTCTGCAGGGATGGCTTTGCTATGTCACAATTTTCCATGTGTGTTGCTGCTATCCATGTTTTCTGCCACTTTTCTAATATTTCTGATATTAAAATCTCTTCTTTGCAGGGAGTCCAGTGAAGGAGTTTCAACACTTATTGCAGATTCATTACAACCTAAGAAAAACAACACTTACCCCACATTACCTCTGTGGTGGTAAAATTATTAAGATTTAAGATTTGAGAGATCTGGCTAAAAAAGTAATCCTAACATTCCCTTTGACTAAAAGCTAAGCCTGTGATTTTTTTCCACCTCCCCCCTTCTGAGTGAGTGCACCACTTCTGTAGGCACCACCAAAACCCATCTCTCCATACAGGCACATTATTTACCGTTTGATTCCTTACAATTGTGGCAGTTATCAAGCTATTTAATGAGTCCATCCCTCCCAGGGATGGATACCTGGCTTTGTTGATATAGAAATGATTGTTTTCTTCACTTCTTTCTTTTTCTGAAACAACATGTAGGATGGGTTTCTGCAATCACTTAGTGGGAGCAGAATGGGACATGTCCGAATATTCTCTCGCTGTGATCATGGTTAATGAAGCTTCTGTCTGACCTGTTCTAAATTGCATTATTGTGCACTTGGAGTCCCCAGATTCTCCAACACCTCTTATATGGGAGCACATCCCACTGTGCTCTGCCTGGCTATGGACACTGCAAAGGGAGACAAAACTCATCAGAAAATGCAACGGCCCAGCACCGTATAAATCTCTGGGCATCATCCCAATATACACCAAAGCACGAGAGCTGCATGGGGGGCTGGATGTCAGCATGTGAGGCACTCACACCAAGACCTTTCACTGATGGCAGGTTCACCCCAGTAAATAACAAGGACTCAGAAAAACAAGGCCTGTCAATGGTATTTCAGAGTCACTTCAGTTACTTACTCTGAACATTTTGCTAGAGTAGGAACAAAGGTTGGCTCATGGGAGCATAAAAGGAATCTCATGTATGATTTTTACTGCGTATCTGTTGATCTAATTCTGCCTACAGCTAGAACATGATATCTGATTTTCCACTGGACATTAATTTAGAGAGTTTTCTGAATTAAAAAACAATAAAACCAAAATCCCAAATGTGACTAGTTCTTAAAGTAACATATGAAAATATAATTAAAGAAAAGTATTAAAAGTAAATGTCTGTTTCTTCTGGAAATGAGTATTTCTAGATTTGAATTATACATTGTGAAATAAAAAGAAGATAATAAATGTCTCTCCTCATTTCTGTGGGCTTCATGATAAAAAGATCAGATAAATAGGCCAAGATTAGGAAGAAAAAGAAGTGGACGCTAGAGTTTGGAAGTCTTGTTTTGTATTATAGAAGTAACAAAGTAATAAATCAGCATTAACATGAACATATTCACTCCTCATCTCCAAATGAGTTAATTGTTTCATGTTATCAATAAAAATGTAACATTACTGATGATGTTTTCTTTTCTTAAATCAACCCTGAAGTCATTCTATCGATTTCAATTGAGTTCCCAAAGAACAGCTTAGACCCACTGTGTCTATTTAAATATATAACTCTGGAAAGCACCTTTCCATAAGATCTGTGACACTAGTTGCCATTATTCAGTGTTTCCAAATACAGTCCTACCATAAAAGTTATTTACTGGCTTCTTACACCGCCGTTTATCACTACCTTCATTATTCCCTATAGGAGCTGCACTAAATCACCCAGCTGACAGCTCAAGTGATCCAGTTCCCTGACTACTGGCGCTTCTGAAATAATCAAGGCCCAAACCACCTTCTATAAAGCTTGGATTTAATCAGTGCTGACAAGCACCTTAGATTGTACTTCAGAAGGTGCCAGCAGCGCCTCCAGGGCTTTGGGGCTTATCACCAAGAAGACAGACCATTATTTTACTGGCAGGTCGTGGGGATGAACCCAGCCATTCACATGAAAATCACACCCTGGTGGGGGACTTGCTTTACCTACCAAATCTGCCTGCACCCTTATCATTTTGACCCACATATCCAAAGGTGGGGAGGGTTACTTGGTTTTGCTGTGAGTGACGAACAAGAGCATAAAGCCCTTTGCAGGGCTGGCCAGGTCACAGTGAGGACCAGATACTGCATCCGAGCCCTGGTCTAGTCATATGAATTTATCCATCAGAGGATGGATATTTTTCTTTTTCTGACAAAAGCGGTGTCAGCAGAAACTAGTTTTCTTCCAGACACCGTTTATGCAGTATGGGGAACTAGTTTGAAGTATACTGGCAAAAGATTACTTCTGTTCTGCCAATATAAGCTATGTCTCCACCAGGGAGCTCTCCATCCAGTGCTCAACCAGTCAAGAAGCCCTGTGGATAGACTGACATATATACAAAGAAACTGCCTTGCTTTCAATGGCGCTAGCATGGATTTATCCCGACAAAACTGTGAAATAGATACTGGTCCTCTGTTCATTCTTTGGCACTTGAACAGGGTTCTGAAGAACCACAAGAGTCAGTGCTATAACAGTGAGCCATAAAAACAGACAGAAAATATAAACACATCTGTCCCTATGTCCCATAAAAATTAACAACATTACACTAAAGAAATACTTTCTAAAAATCTCAGGCAAAAACTAGATTCTTTGAACGATTTTTAATAAAAAAGGTGAAATTTTCCCACCAAAGACAAAACTTTAAGCAAAACGATTTTGTCAAGAATCCAATTTTCCACTGAAAAGCATGACAGACCATCCCTTAATAGCAATAATGACAGTCTCCGCTGCCAGTGTGCTGCAGATGAAGCAATGAAACAAGAAAAGAGCATGTTCTCTAACAGAACAAAAAGAGTAGGCAGCATCGCCCTGGACACCACGCTAATATCGGTTTTTGATCTCACTACAGCAGCGTTTCCTGCTAGAGAGCTACAGCTGACAGGGAGCACTGCAGGCTGCTTTTCAACACCTTCACACTTGCTGCTCTCACTCAGAAAGCTGTCGAGAGGGAAACCACCACATACTGCAGCAGGACGAATTTTAATTCCAGTTTTATGAATTTGCATCAGAAAATAGCAAGGGGCTGATGGAAGGGTGCTTATCTGTTTTGGGACTTACTGTCAGAAGAAGATAAGATGGAGCAGGAAAAGTTCCTTCTTCCAGCTCTTGTGCAGAGGACTGCTGTTTGCAGCAGAGAAAATGATCAAAACCAAATACATAAATCAAGATATATCGGTCTTTGGGATACAGAAACACACGTGCAGCAAAATACACAAGGTTTGGAGCAGAAGGAAATGCTTTTTCAGCGTGCATGTTCTGGTTTAGCTGAGATACCAGCCAAAAGGCAGAGCTGAAAAAAACTGCAGGGCTCGAAAGTCCTGAGTTGAACTGCAAAGAAAAACTGATCAACTTACGGGACTCGGAGTGATGCCCGTTGTGGTAAAGAAACAGAGGCAGGAAGTATAGATATTTTCTTGGTGGGTTTTTTTTCTCTATTTTTGTAGAGTCATATATTTTTATTCTACTAAGTAAAAAGCAATTGTGCTTTCAAATCCTGTGCAAAGCCAGTGCATTCTGTGCCAGTACAAATTCTTGCATTCATAAACTGAGAAGTTCTGTGTATCCACATGTCTGAGTCTGGGAAAATCTGTGCTCAAGTGTGAACAGACACCTCACACCAGGGCTGTTGCAGAGACTCTTCAGAGCTCGCACTTAACACCCTCGGTGGCTAAAAAGTCCTCTCCCTGAGCAGCTGAGGAGAGGTTTGAGGAAGGGGAGCTCTGCCACTGCTTTGTAGGTGTGACAGAAGCCTGTGAATATTTTAAGTGCATGAACATTTAAGCAGGCTTACATATAACAAAGCCTTCCAGATTATGCACCGGAAAGACTGCACAAGGCTTCAGCAAGTACCACACAGCTGTGAATGAACGTGGTGGTGCTGGTGCAGTGGCTTAACTCATCATATGGACACAAATGACACGGATCACAAGGTACATGATGGGTTTTTCTCTCTGATTTGAAGACTGGAGCGGGAAGTGCTTGACACAAGTGTCAGATCATTTTCAGGCTTTGCCCACTTTCTGTGACATAACTGCTTGCTTTGTTGCTTCTTACAAAATTTAGATTTACACAGGTTTGTAATCAGTTTCACCTGTTGACAACATCAATAAATTGATGACTCTGTCCAATCCAGCTCTACCTGAAAACAGTGGCCACCTTTCCAGTGATGCCACGAGGAGCTGGGAAGAGCTGAAAGGGGAGAAAGCAGCAGATCACTTGGTGGATCTGTATTTAAAAATGCCTTCTAATCAAGGCAGGGGCAAAACTGTCAGCTTGACAGTTGGAAACTAGAGTATAATTGAGGAAAAGGCCTGCAGTGTGGTGTCTAAAGGTAGGTCTGTGCAGCAAATAGGGTTCTACAGGATATCTACATACAATTAAGGACTTAAGGCTCAGAGGCAGTCACTCCGAAGTGGCATGCGGCCACAATTCCTCCCCAGACCAGTGAAGTTTTATGGGTGGAATTGAGGAAGCACTTTTTCCAGAAGGGAACTTGCTGACAATAAACCAGCAGCAAGTGTTGCAATTACTGCCCCACACAGTGCGATGCCTTGCTTGATGCTCCCTCCGCAGCAAAGAAATTCTAGTGCTGGTACTTCTCACAGTGGCACTGGAAAAAATCCCAAACAAAAACAACTTCACAGCATTTTTGGCACATGGAAAGATCCAGACAACTGCCAGTCTGCACTTCAATATGAAATCCTGACCAGGAGGAAAATGACTCATGCAAAGTCTGGAGCAAGACATGGTATAACGCTTTCATATGGCCCCAGACACAATTATAATTCCTCCCATCAGTTTTTTCAGCTTTCACATTGGTTTGGCCTAATAATTAGAAAAGTTCTTAGAAGTTAACCAGAACATCATTGTTCCCATGGAAAACACCCCACTGCTCCTGTGATGGGAAATAGCTTTTTTCCTCTTTCCTTTTGAACATTTTATTGCTGATCTGGCTAGGCCAGGCTCCAAGTCCAAGCTAGGTTTCAGCGTGCTTTTACAACACTGGCTTCGCATCGGCATCTCCCACTGCTTCTGAAATCAACCTCAGAAAATGAGCCTTTGTAGGGAACAAGCAGAAATGTGTCAGAAAAGCAGGCGAGCAGCCTGGGACAAGAGTAGGAGGGGGAAGGCTTCTCGAGTTGTCCTCCCTGCCCCAGGTCCTGCACCCCACCCACCCTAGGGGGAATGAATTGGGTTGGACTTCTCTGAGAAATCCCATCTCCCACCATATCCGTGTTTCCTCCTAAAGATTTCAATCCTGTGAGGAGCTGTCACACAGCAACTGCTCAGACGGACACCAGGAGGGTAAGATGTCCTCTGCATACAGAGAAGGTAAGGGCTGGCCCTTAGCTGTGCTGGTGGTGGGGACACAGCCCCATCCAAAGCTGCTGTGGTCACACTGTGTTTGCCTCAGGTGATGACAGGATTTGGTTCTGTGCCTTCAGAGGCAGGATTTTAGTGTCAGGAGCTTGTGTGAGCTTCAGCGGGTAAGTTATGACAGTGTCTGTCACTTAACTGTCCCATTTACTTTTGCATGATGTTATAGGGATTTGGAGACTGGAGCTCCCAGCTTTAAGATGGTAATAACCCTTTTGCAGCTTAAAATAAAAAACAGTAAACCCAGTAGAGGATATAGTTAAGCAGTAAACCAGCTTAAACTCGGTATGTTTAATTTGCTTTTCTCACCATCCCTTGGGAGAGCTGAAAGCATCTTATAATAATTTGAAGAGTGAGAATTTTCTGGAAGGATACTTGCTTGAAAATAGATTTTAGACTCCTGGGCTATAGCAATATAACAAAACCACTCACTTTTCACACTGACCCTCCACCAAGGAATAGTTGTTACTTTTAATTTTAAGGGCTCAGTTCTAGATACTTCCAGCCACATAAGCAGCACTCCCCATCCAAGCTATTCCACTGAAGGAGTTACTCAGACGATATTACAGGTGATGTATATCCACATATACACAATATCACTCCACAAAGCAGGCACATCAGCCAAACTGGGGAGCAACCCAGCCGTGCACCACCTTAGCAGACACTTTCAGACTTCGTTACATATTCTGTTTTCTTCAAGAGTGAAATGACCCCTGACTGTTTATTTCTGCCTCTGCACTGTGGTGTGCTGCCAGCAGAGATGACCACTTGAGGGACTGTGCTCTGACACTGAAGCGAGCCAGGGATGGGAACTCCTCAGGCTGGCATTGCTGATGAATATTTTATACTGCAGAGCTATGGCCTTAGTTTCATATGACACTGCACAGCATGGCTTTATGTGACTCTCCAGGAGGAGAAAAGGTGTTCCCGACTTGTGTTAACGTTGGAAGGGGCTCTTTCTTTCTGCTGGTCTCACTGACAAGGTGTTCTACCAACAATTTGTCTTGCCTACACTAACTAGAGTCTTAGCCACACAGCTAGCATGTAACAACCACTTCCCCCACCCCCCCCACCATAACAACTAAGATCACCCTGTGAAAAAAAACAAAGTTAGAGTAATTCCAGATAAGGAGCTAGGGCTGCTATTGCTTACTCCAGTGTTAGTTGTGTTGATCTCTGAGAAGCTGATGTGACTTTTAATTGAATACACATAAGAACACACTCATGCTAACGTTATCCAGCAATACAAAGCCGCACTGAATTTCAGGGGCACGCAGACAGCAGATTTTAGCCCTCCATGTGGACAGCTGAATAGTTTGATGCATTGTTCCTCAGGATTGTGTGCTTGTTCTGCTGAGGACCGAGAAGGAGGATTCCTTGCTGGGCCACTTAACACAGCAACAATCCCAATAGTGAGTCATCAGGATAAACAACATTCTTCAAAGTGAAGTATAGTTTCCCATTGTGAACACAAATTTGGCTTTTCATTTACTCAAGATATCAGAAAGAAAGAAAAAAATTAATTCTTATGAAGTGCAGAAGCAGCACCAGTTGCCTTTAACTCAGCACCAAGGGGATAAATCACTCTGCAATTAACTCTCACAGTGCTCCTGCTGTGACGATGATTATGTTTGGTGCAGAAACTGAGGCATAAATGGTTGGTGTGCTTCATAGCAGGCCAGCAGGTAAATCAGGAACAGGACCCAGGAGTCCCATCCCACACCACTGGTGTCAGTGGGGCTGAGGAGTTACTCTGGGATGTTGGGCAGATGTGCTCTCTGCAAATTCGTGGGTGGTTGCTGTCTCCAGCTACCTGCTACTGCCCTGCCACCAGATCAGCAGGCAGGACACAGTCTCTTAGGAGCTGATCTTTTAAGCATTCCCAATCCCTATCCATCAAACCAAGATAGGTTTACCTAAGATGGCTTAAGTAATAGCTCTTTGCTAACCCAGAGGATTTTGTCAGAAGCAACTTAAGGACCCTCTTATGAACATCTCTGCAAACAATCTGAGGATGATAACATCTGGCAGGGAGACTTTGACAAACAACTAGGAGAGGAGGAAAGACTGGGAGACAATAACCCCCCTTTTTTTGGACAATTGGGTTCAGAGATGGAAATCTGATCCTGGTTTATCACAGTAGCTGACCTGAATCACCTGGCAAGAAAGGTCCCACAGATGAAAAGAAAGCTTTTTTGAGCACTTCCCCAAGAATGCCTCCTGTGGCCCACACACCAGGTCAAAATTTTGGCACACTAAGCAGAGAAGACATAGTTAATTAGTTAGTATTTTTTGCAAGGTAGAATGATACCCAGAGATGATGTCTCTTTGAGCTCTACTTTAAGCTAAACGCAGGCAGTCCTGTCACACAACAGAAGAAGAATATCCACATATATTTTCACCCAGCCTTAAATATATGCATCGGTTTAACCCTCTGTATTTTTCCACAGAGACACAGCTTTAGTTATCCTGTAGATATCATGTATTTTGCAAGAAATGATACTGTCTTCCACTACAAAAGCAGCACTGATAAGCAGATGCAGAGACAGTTTTAGCTTTGATTCTCACTGTGTTGTGGAAAAAAGTATCTATCAATTAAAAAATATAACAACAAAAGAAACCCACCCCAAAAAACCAAAGCAAAAACTCCAAAATAATATCTGATGTAAACATTTTTGAATTTTTTACTGTGTTTTCCTAACACTGGTGTTAGTCAAGAATAACTCAGTGGAAAACTGAGTAACAGTGCACAGAATCAGGCCTTTTACTCGTATTGAAAAAGGGTGTTGTCCTGTCAAGGGGATCAGTGAGGCTCTCTCCAAGGTCAGGAGTTGCAGTAAGTGTACCTGACCCCAGTTGTGCTGCCAGATAGTGCTGGTTAACCAAGGTGAGTAATGAGTCCATGAGGTCTCCAGAGGTTGGTCACGTTGACATGAAGAGAGAGGTTATGAAGCCCAGCTACTAAAGTGCTCCAGGTTTGTTTCACCCCTTAGATGACTGTAGAGATTACCACACTTTTTTTCTGGGTTGACACTCCACATTTTCAGGGCTACTTCTGAAAGACCAGAAGGTGAAAGTGCCACTCAGGCATTGAAAGTATTTGGAGAGCTGCAGCCATTAGTGCTGCCTTTCCTCACGGCCAGGAGAGCAAAGGGTTGCAATGGCTCTGGTAGCACAACCCAGGGTAGCTCTGAGGTCCTTCTGTCCACATAACTCCAGGGACACTCACTCTGCAGAAGGAGCAGTGAACTGCACTGCTCTGCACTGAAGGAGCCATGGTTTCACCTAATGGAGAGCACAACAGTGGAAGCATGAAAGGCAGCACCGCCAGATCCTTCTTGGGAGTTCAGTCACAGCGAGAACTTGAAGAGCCATGTTTATAGGATGAAGAGCTTGATTTAGGGGTGAGTTGCCTATACATCAGAGTTCATATGAGGACATTTAAAATCTCTAGTCGTGGAAAATCTCTGTCTTAGGGGATGGCTCCTAACTCTACTGAAAACATTTCAATCACTGACTTCACCTCTCAGCTGTGTGAGCCCGCTCTAGGGCTCAGTCCTCCAGTTACTGTGCAATCAATACAGCTATTGATTTCATCAGGAGCACTGCCTGCATCAGATCAAATGCTAAGGAGTTCACAAGTTGCCAGGCTGATAAAGAGTTTCTCCATGAAAAAGTGGCTGTTTTTGTTGGAGGAAATGGCTCACATATTAACTCTTCATGAGCTAAACAGCTCAGAGATCCGGTTGGTGCATATGATGTTAAAAAGTGATTTATTAGACCTACATGGTGCAGCAACAGGTTGAAGGGGAACACTCCAAGTGACATCAGGAGGTGGTAAGTAGGCAGCAACCAGTGTAGTTTTGCTAACCTCTACACACCCAGTTTGTCCACTTGTACCTAATCTTACATTTTGTTCTGGCCTGGATCCTGCAAAACCTGGCACCCAAGAGCACTCTCACTATGAGACATCGCAGCATGCATACAGCTAATAAAGCAGAAAATGCTTTCAGCAGCAGACCTTGAACTGAAAAGCACCCATTCCACCATCCTCTCAGTATAAGGCATGCATTTAAAATAACCACTATTACACTTACACAAGGAGAACTGAAAAGTCTGCCTCAAATTGGATCTATGTACTTCTCAGGCTAAAAATGTGGCAGTGGGGAGCTGATTCCTCATCTCAGATCTTGTTGCTCTCAGTCTCATTTGTGTTGCAGTCTTCATTTTTTACAAAATCCTACAGGATAAGAGAGTCATTAGTAGACTGCCATCAACCTCGACCAATTCCAATCTCAGCAGCTGAAAAACACTGAGAGGCTATTTTTTGTTTCAGGAATTTCTCTCTCCCCATCCTAGGCTTTGAATTCTTTGGAGTAGAGACCAGTCCTCTGAAGAGTTTGGAAAGTACGTACTGATTTCAGACAGCAGTTGCAATGAGTATCATTGACTCTGGGATATTTCTGAACCTTGATTAATCTTTCTACTGAAATAACCTTTCCAAATTATTCATAAGACTAAAGTATATTTAATGCCAGCAATATTTAACTGATCTGAAATGCATAGTTATGGGTTTTTTTCTTCTTTTAAGTGTATTTTATGCCTAGTAAATGGTTCTGCAGGGTCTATAAAAACCAAGGACAACTTACTTTTTCACAATATAGAAGCCTTGATCTTGCACTGATTTACACAAGTTTCAGATTGTAAACTTTTCATGAAGTGAAATTTCAAGAACTTCATGAAGTGAAAGAATTTCATGAAATGAAATTCTGGCCCCACATAAGCCAATGCAAAACTTCACCCCTTATCACACAGAGCATGTCTCTCTGTAATGTGAATGGTCTTTTAGGTAGTACTCCATAAAGTGGGAGAATGGTATAATTATGAATAAATATGTATCGTTATTTAATATGAATACTAATATTAATAATATTTTGTAGCTTAATTGCATTCTGCACCCCAGAAGTTCAGAGCACCTCCTGCTCACATACCTGAATTAAGTTGTGCAGCATGCTTACAACATAGATATTCTCCCTCCTTTTCAGGTGAAGAAACTGAAGCTATGGAGGAGTTAAGCAACTTGCCCAAGGCTACAAAGGAAGTCTGGAATATGATCTTCAGCCGTTTTTAAATATTGCCAGTGGCTTAAGGTGTCTAATTTCTGAGAATTACCATTTTTGAGAGGCCCAGAATACACCAAGAGAGATCAGACTGGAGGAAACATTCAAAAACATGTCTCCAAAGCATGAGGCAGAGTTGCGTGGTAATTATAAATCCCTCAGACTGTGCAGATGGTGCTGAGGTTCAGAGTCAGTGGATACCTTCTGAAAACTCTAGTGTAAGGCATCTAGGAAAATGAACGATCTGCCAGGGTGCAAGGACAGCTTTCTGCATTATTTGTCATTCTAAAAATACCAAGACCATGTGTCACGTGCACTGTGGAAAAAGTTCCAGTGTGAGAAAATCCCTGAGAACATCCCAAGTGCTGTGCTGAGACAGAGCCTCGCACGCTTTGTGCAGTTGTCGCTCTCACACCTAAACCTGTTTAGCAAAACACACATTTCACTTCAGGCACAACTCTACCTACATCCAAAACCTTAATGTAAAAGTGCTTACATGTTTTCTTTTATTCTTTATTGAACTGGGGCTGATTTCAGCTCACAAGATACAGTCTCCACTGAAAATGCTTGATTTCTTGCATTCTGCTACAGAAAAAATGATGAGGACAAATAGAGACTCTTCTACAGGTTTTTACAGGATGAATTTTTAGGACTTTATCGGGATCCTTAGCATGAGTTCTGTACATTGAAAACCCCAATATATTAATTCTTTGAGTCAGTCTCACTTCCTTTTGTAGAAAAGCCTGATTGAAAGATGCTCTCTGGCATTGAAATAAACAACAGCTCTACCAGGGTACCAAATCATTTAAGACCCACAATGTAAACCTTTGAATGCTCAGTTATAGCTGCATGCCGAATTTACACCTCCATCTGAAGGCTTGCAGCCTGAGCTGGCACAGTGTGCTGTATTCCACCCATAAATGGCTTTAAAAGCCAAAGCTCACATCTCGAGCAGCACCTGGCAAGGAGCTGTGAGATAATGCAGTCTACTGAGCTTCAGCACAATATCCCCCGTGCGAGAGGCTCAGAAAACCAAGTGAACACCTCGTCCTGCTTAGACTGACATTTCCACACACAGCATTACATACTTTCTTGAGACAGCAGTTCCCAATGAGCATAACAACACCCTCATACACAAGACATGGGTTAAGTGTGTCCCAGAGCACCGAAAGCTGTGGGTCTTCGTCAAAACAGCAGAAATCACCTTATTCTTTTCCACATTTCGCAGCGACTCTTTTCTGCGTTAACGGGAAATTTTTTTCTTTCTTTTGATTTCCTCAGAGTGTCCTTAAGGTTCCTTTAAACTTCAAAATTACTAGGGAAATTTGGGGTTGCTAGCATTACTCTGTAAGTTAGGAATCTGAGGGAGTTCATTCTTTGTGCTGGCAAGCCTTCAAACTCTTGATTTTATCAGCTATAATTCATGTTTTGTTCACAGGACAAGCTTGTTTCTTTTGTGTTATTTTGAGTCATCTCTGGAAAAAATCACCTCGCACTAAAATGTAATAAAATATGAGAAGAGATTATGACTTATTAAATTAAGCCAAAGCACACACTGTATTTTGGTATAGTACCATCCCTGGAGGGAAAGCGAATACATTTTCAAATGAGTTCTGCTTCCAATTATGCAGGAAAACAAGTACCCAAAATTTCAAAGGAGCCCAACACACAAGGTGCACAATGAGCACAGAATACCAAAAATCTCAGCCCGTAAGCAGCATAACAGAAACTGCCGGGTGCTGACAGCTTCAGCCAAGCCTGTGAGCTGCACAGGATGTTATTTGTGATTTTTTTGCTCCAATCCTTTCCCTATAAACTCTGCTTGCTCTGCATGTATTTTGCTACATGGGTGAATCTGGAAGAAATAGTAAAGCATTTCTCATAGGCATCTTAATTCACACCTCTAAACAGCTTAAGAAGAAAATGACCTTCTGCCTGTTGGATGTGTGCCTCGTATCACTATGGGTCACTTATGTCAATTATTTAAGTTTGCAATGTTAAATCTTCCACCAATGGAACAAACAAGGACTTTAGTCATTGAATTTAACAGTAGCAGGATCAGACTTTCAGGCTCACGGGAAAATGAAATAAGATAAAAACCCCCATCCGTTAAGCATGCAGTGTCCCACTATTGATAACCTTTAAAAATTATGTCAAATATACACAGCGTGGGAGATGACTCAGCAGCTACTAGATTTTCAGAGCAGATGGGATGTCGATGTCCCCATATGAGAGATTTCTATGTACCTGCTTCTTGCTGAAGACACTGGTTCCAGTCATGGAAGCAAAGATTTTTCTCTCCAAAGCTGGCTTTGCTAATAATAAGTGTGAAATAAGGATATTTCTCAAGGGGATTTTCTAAATTTAAAACGCATTCTGCTTCTTAACACCTCCTATCCTACTGAGTGCTTTAGCGTACCACAGTCTAAGTGCAGTAATTAAGTGTAAGTGTAATTGTTACAACTGTCTATGGCAGGACAAAAGTAACTGTCAGGGAACCGTCACATCTCCATATTGTCCTGCTCCAGCCTGTAAGTCACAGCTGTGGGACCGAATTATTCATCCCAATTCCCCTCCAGTTTCATTCCTGGGTATTTAACTTGACTGGTGGTACCATGACGAAAGTTAGTTACACTCCATCTGACTCTCAGTTCAAAAAAAGCAGGAATATGCCATATTTCTCATTACAGAACCACAACTAAATCCCAGCCAGCCCCACTGGTACTTCCTTGATCCTTTTAGTGGCAATATTGGTTAAGAGGAGACACAGAGTGATGTCTGAATAGGAAGCTGAACGTTTGGTTTCCTTATGGATTTTGCATTCTCTGTCCACTGGTATGCAAAGCAATGACCACTTCTACCCTAAAAATAAAACCATCACCCAGATTCTTTGACACTACTTATGCTGATCTCTTTTGGCTCTATAGCTTTATTTTCCAGATTTTTATATGGAGACAGTGACTATAGCATACAGCCAGGAATGGTTTCCAAGGAGTAAATAGTAGGGCTGGGAATTAGTCACAGGCCATTTGAAGTGGGCCAGGAAGCTCCCCTTCTCTGCCAGTGAACACCAGCTCTGAAGGGCTGCCCCTCGCCATGCAGGCAGTGTCTCCCAGCCCCTTGGCTGTGCTTCAGATGGGGCTTTGCCAGCCCAGCAAGGGGCAAGCACCACCTCAGAGCCTGCCAGTACCTGCAAATTGTTGGATTTAATGAGAGAGAGATGGGGTTTGTAACGCTAGCAAGAAGCACATGTAGGCTGGTCCTGCCTCCACAGGAAGCGTCCAGTGTTCTGGGTAACAGCCTGATGGGCGACTGCCTTCTCCTTCCCTCTTTTCCAGCCCCATCTGCTCCCAGCACCTCCTGCACCCTCATACCTTGCAGAGTGCACCAAAAGAGCAATGAGTAGGGCAGAGACTGCTGGAGAAAGTGTTAAGTGTTGTGAGAGACACCAAGCCCTGAGAGCTGGGTGCCAAGGACGTTTCTGCTTGCTGCAAGATGCTTTGGTTCCTGCAAAGGCCAGGGTCTGAGCTGCTTTCCTGACCTGGCCAAAGTTGGCTTTCCTCTTCCCTGCCAAGTCCCAGGGGCTGGAAGAAGGACAGAGCTTTTCCCCTGTTCTGCAAAAAACATCGGTGTGGAAGGGACAAAGCAGCCTGGCTCATCTCAGTGCTCTCGCAAGACCCACTTTCCCCATGGGCACCTAGGGAAGCAGTGGTACTGGCAATACTGGCATTTGTGCCCTCCACCTCGTTTCATGAATCCTGAAATGATCCTGCTCGGAGGTAGATGCAAACATCCATCCTTATTTCATTAGTTTTGCTGCTCTGAGAATGGCAGGCTAGTTTTTCCTGTAGCCTTTCTGAATTTCATACATTCCTTTAACTCTCAGCATTTATTTTCGCTCTGGAGTCTGAAGTAATCTGAGAGAACAACAAGCCACTGCACCATTATAAGCCCCAGTTTCTCTATCAGCATCGTCCAAACGTGCTTCCTATTGTGCTTGTTTCTGTAATAGAGACAGAGGTTTGTACAAGGCACCTGGCAGAGACTGATGGTACACAAGACAGGTAATTTCTGCCCAGAAAACTAGAAACATTTTTAGGCAGTGCACAGTTAAGAGCAAAGCTCACTAGGATTTGATTAAGCCTTGCTAGCTTCCCCATTTAAGGTGACCAAAAAGGACAAGGGAGAGTTTTGTTGTAAGTATGGGGAGGCAACTCTTGGGTGAGATGAGGTAGCACGTTAGTCTGGATAAAGAAATGCTGGTCAAGGCTGATTTGGTACAAGTCCTTCCCTTCTAAGTGCACTGAAATTTCTAATGTTCACACAGATTAAATGGACATCACTTTAAGCCACATTTGGAAGCTCCCTGCCTACCAAAGTGCCTATCGCTTGGTCATTAAGAGCAAGGTTCAAAAACATTTTCTGTAAGTCCAGTGAAATGTTATTTCAGAGCTTTGTTGCTTTCCTCAACAAAAACAATTTTCTCATTTTTAAATGCCATGCCAAGGGTTCTAACAACTGTAGCTACAGATTGTGTAACTGAAAACCTTCCTAATGTGAGCTTGAGAATTTTTACTAGCTCTAAAAACAGCTGGTTGTGAACATACTAGTCAGCAAAGAATGCAAAACAAAACTAGTAAAAAAAGTGTTGATTGGTAGCTCTCTCACGGGTATATTTAACCATTTCTTAAATATGTTTTGCCTGTCTGGAAGTGAGAATATTTACATTATTTATTTCACAGCTATCTGGGAACAAAAAAATCCCCTGAATTCCTAATGAAGTGCGTTTGTTTCTGACAGATGCTTCTAAAGTGAAAGCTGGTGTATGTTTTTAGACAAAAAGTTTATTAATTTTGACTGTTCTAGGATGAAGCAAAACTCCTTGAAGACGAGCCTTAACCTCAAAAATGTTTTTGAACTGTTTTCAGGGATCTGTCTTCTGTATTTCTCTGTGTGCACGCACATGCATGTAGGTGGAAAGGTGAAGGTGCACATGTACAGAGAGAACGCAGACCCCGGCTCTGTTCATCCGCTGCAGTGGAGAAGCATCCTTGAACTGATTTCAATGGTATTTGCTCAGAATATGCAAGTCCAACCCATTTTCTCATACAATCTACAGGAGCATTTCACTGATTTCATTGGGATCTGGATTCATTGCTAGCTTTGATTTTAATCACTAAAATTTTAAGCAATGGGTACCTGGATATAAGTAATGACTGGGAACCAATACTATAAGTACTCAGTAATCTTAACTTCAAGGATAATACAAAAACATGCTCAAAACATCAGTCCATAGCATTGTTAAATGGCTTTTACCATCTCTTTGCCAATTATTGAGCATATAAATCATGCACCTTTTCACCATGCAAAGCTGTACTAGCCTACAGCGGCAGACAGATAAACAAAATATGCTTTCTGTTCCTATCACTGCCACAATAAAACGAAGCAGATTTTTAATTTCTCAGACATTTTAATGAATAGTTAAAGGTTACTATAAAACTTATAAAACAGGCTAGAAGAGAGAATCTGATATGAACCCATTGCCCAACGGCTCGGACAGTTATAGTGAAACCATTTGTGGTCAAAACAAAATCTGTTCTTTAAGATCTTCATCTCTTCTTATTTATACTGCACATGAACTTCACTAGCTGGTAGCAATGTAGCCTGCAAACCAAAACATAGTTGGATAACAACCTTATCACCAAAGCAGCAGAGGAGTGTAATGGTTATACTAGTTAGCAAGTATTTGATTGACCTTTCGGTGGCTGCTGAAAGGAATCGTCATAATGCACATCTGATCATCTCCCTTTAATCAGTCTGTACTGCACATTTCAGAGGGCATGGCTAAGAAGGGGGAACCTGAACGCTTGAAATCCGATAAGGGAATTGATTAGCGCTAACCACCTCTGCCAGAGGGGTCAAAGGGAAAATTCTCTTTCAACTCCTCATCAGCTCTTAGCAAATGAGTGCCAGATCCCACACTTCCAGCTTAACGGCACCATGGAAACCGGTCCAGGTGAACTGCTACCCATTACAAAAATCTGTGTTAATCACATGCATAAGGATGATAGAAACACTCCCTGGGCTCCCTCTTGCAATGAAACAATGTGACTTAATGACATTCACAGGATCCTATACGCAAAGGGAGGAAAGAGTAGGATTTCCTTCAGAGATAATTAAGATACGGAACAGACGCATCGGTAAGGTAAAGAGGTTAAAATATGGAGTAAAAATCCATGCTGCTGTATCTCAGAAGTTGTGCACCTCAGCCTTTCATACCTTTGCAATAATTTTTCAGACTGCTTCTCCAGTCTAGGCCAGAGAGAATTTTTTATGAACTCCTGAAAATGGATTTAAAATTCACAAAGTCTCATAACAACCGCTATGCTTCCTGCCACTCTCCTATATGGTCGTTTTTCAGCTGAGAACTCAGCAAAGCTCAACAGACTGACATATGGCCGTGACTGGGCTGCTAAACACCCTCTGATGTTGAGGAGATGATATTCTACAGCCTTTGGCTTGTATGATTTTTAGCGGATTCAGATCTAAGCCTCTTTTGGCCTTTCAAATCCATCAGAAAGCCGCTGTTACTGGAGATGCATTAGTACCATCTACTGTTAGAGAGTCAGTATTGCACCTAAAACCATTTGTATGTCTCTGGTTTTAGTGCTACAGTTTATTTATATTTCAAGCTTGTTTATTTATCTTTCAAGATTTTTTAATTCTCTTGTAAGGTAAGATTAATAAAAACAGAGGCTTCTTGGGCAGGGGGTGTGATATCGGCTCTGAGGAGCTCACAGGTGGACACACCGCCACAGCCAAAACACTCTGGGCTTACAGAGCAGGGCAGATGGATCAAATACATCCCAAAGGCTTGGGGACAACTTTCTCACCTCCCCAGCAAATACTCACACAGTAAATATGTTCCCAACTCATGAAATAAGGAAAGACTTCTCTTTTATCGCTAATTTAAGCTCACTGAAAAACCCAACTAACTCTTTTACATAAGGAAATTGAGTGGCTAGGTCAGAGAGTTTTCTGGTAAAAATCAGCATAGCTCCAGGGACCTCCGCTCGGGTGGATCGGAGCCAATTAACTCTGCCTTGTGTACAGAGGTCTGATAAGTAAGCCTGTGCTGGGGATTAAGCCACCAAAAAAGAGCACAGACAAGGCCAAATTTTATCTGCTGCTATTTGCGAGCAAAGGGGAAAAGATAGTTGGTCAAGCAAACCAACTGCTGGGCCAGAAGGCAACCCGTATAACCTCATTGACTCCGGCAGAGTCACTCCAGATTCACGCCTGTGTAATCGAGACTGTAATTCAACCCCACCACTGCAACTCAGAGCCATTTGACTTAGGTACATATCCTTACTGGCACACTTAATTAAAACTACCTTGCCATAGGATCTGCATACAGCATACCTGACTTTACATCCATTTGTTTTATTCATCTGTGATGGCAGACTTGATCAAGCCTTTGCAGTAGATGTCAAAATTTAGCTGTTTTATCAGCATCCTCCAACTCTCCTTTTTAAGGGATGCATAGACAGATACCTAATAGTTCTGCAGTCAGTGCACGCCGACCTCCCACACAGGGGAGAGGGAATTATCTCCACATTGCCATTCCTCATCTCTGCAGCTTCTCCTTTTTTCTTTTTTTAAGACAGGCCTGATTAGGGCTGTCTTTGCTCTAACAAGGGCCATTGCTGGGCCTGCAGGGACTGGCCCGTGCCTGGGACTTCCAGATCACTGCACAGCACAAACGCAGGCTGTGGGAGCACGGGTGAACTGTTTCAGACAGACAGACTGTTCAATCTGTCTACGTTTTAGTGACTGATAATGTCTGACAGGCTGTCTTGTTAATAAAAAAAGGTTTTCTTTGCTATTACCCCGCCTTAGTCTTTGTTTTCTAAGAATAAAAGAGCTACGATTCCCTAGTCTGCTCATCTTAGAATCCTTTTTCTCACCCACCTCCTCCTGAGTGGTGTGGCCAGGCCAGGGTACGGCACTGCAGTCGCTTCGGTTCCCTGAGCAAAGACATTCACATTTTCCTGGCCTGCTCCTCCTCAGGGCACAACAGACACTGTGTTTATTTTCCAGATCCTTCATGCTAACAGTTCAATCATCCTGAAATCAGGCTAAATGCCCACATTTTCCTTTCCCCTCATTTACGCTTCCCAATCACATGGCTCTGCTTTTCTCTTCTTTCCTTCTTTAAGTTTCATTCCCCTTCCATTACTTCACTTCTCAGGGTCACCTGGCCCTTTGTGTAGTATATACTGATCCTCCTTTACTAATGGTGCCCTCCAAGTGCTACCAGCAACTTGCATAAATGCGTCCCTACCTGCGTGCTGAGGATATGAACGAATATATTAGAGCAGGATCAGTTTTAAGACTAACTTAGAGATATCTGGGAAACATCACTATCAGCTTTCCTCCAAGCTGATAATTTTCCTATTTATAGTACATATTATTGTTTTCCTTTTAGCCAGCAGAATTGTAACATCTCTAGTAATTCTCCATATGGCAGCTATCAGATACTTCCTACGGCCTAGAGGGTCGACCACATTTTCCCTGGCTATGAAAATTTATTATCTTAGAAATAATAGTGTGATGTGACCCAGCATAGGTAAAAACTGGTTACATTTTGTTCCACTTTCCTCTCTCTCTTCCTCCTACCCTCCTTCTCATAATATTCCTCCCTCCAAACTCAATTCATAAGCCTTACATGCTACTGTTACAAGTCTAGCAACTCTGTTGTTACTACTTGTAAATATAGGAATTTTTTTATTTGTTCTTCTCCAATCCCATTTGCTCCCATTTGCTCATTTGTTAGATTTGCCTGGGATAAGCAATTTCACATGCCCAGTCTGACAGAGCTCTAGGACAGAAACTGCCTTGTCCTCAGCACCCACTTCCCTCCATGAAAGTGCACAGATCTCTCCAGATTGTGCTGTGACATATTCTCTCTTCCACCTCTGCCAATGGCTTTCATATTCTTTAGGGAAAGGGAATGCAGGCAGTTCACCGCTAATTCCTCTTGCAGTCAGAGCAAGGCTATAGATTGTGATATAATGACAAGATGCAGCAACAGGTTTATGTCCCATTGCCATCAGGCGCAAATGGACTGGGATGGTCCCTTGTATGGACCACAAACTCCTCTGCAAACCCCTCGTGTGTGTCTACAAAGACATAGCTCTTTTCAGGACTCGGTGCTGGAGTTAACTCATACGCAGCCTCAGGTCTGCTCAGCTGCTGGAGTGTCCTCACACCAGCCTGTGGTCTCCAGTCCTGAACCCAAACAGTGTGGGCTTGTTTTGGGGAGATCCTTATCTGCAGAAAGGAAACCAAGCTCTGTTTTTTCCCCAGCACAAGACTCACAGGCAAGACCCCTGCCATGGGCTGAGCTCACTAAAACTCTGCTATTTCTTGCTTCCTCCACCCCTTTCTGTTCTCTTCAGTCTGGCAGTCCTTTTTTTCAAAAACCCCACAGTATCTGTTACCAGACCCCTCCTTCCTCTAGAGAGGATTCAAAGGCTTTCTCCTCTCATTTTCATTTATTTATAACATTTTAATATAATTCTCCCTCAGACCTCTCTAATAAGATCAGGCTCGCCCTAAGGTGTATATATGCATTAATGCTCCCTGCCTGCAGTTAACTCTTCCAAGGCCAGTGTAGGATTTTTGCATGAGGTCTCAAAAATATACTAAAGAGTGAGCTGAGAGGATTGACCATGAACTTCTCCTTATTGCATCATGGTGTGATGGTCTAGCTATTTACTAGAGAAAGAAAGTGCTTTGATGTTGACTTAAATGTTGTTCATTAACTTCTTTTCCATCTCCCATGTTTCAAACTATGCTGAAACACAGTGTTTGTTCCTTTGGAGAACATGTTATGTAAACTTCTGATGAAAAGTAAATATTTTTTTAAAAGGAACTGGTTATAACTGATCCAGTCTGAAACAGCTATAAAGGAGCAAAGAAGGTCTCTCTTTTCTGACATCATTGTATTTAGGTAGACAAATATGACAGCCATTATCACGTCAGGAATAGCTTCCAGGCAATCACTGGTTTTAAACCTACTGAGAAACAGATGAATATTTAGGGCTGTACATCATCCCCTCTTCAGTGACATATGGCTGTAATTTTTCCATAGTCTGTGCTTAGAAGTCTTAATATTTGAACAAATTCAGTCTTGCACCTAAAACATTAGTCCATATCGCAAACCTTACAAAGGCCAAGGAAAACACAATTCCTATCCTTGGCACCCAGTAGCATTGCATAGTCTTGTAAGTCCTTCATGCTGAGGTGGTACTTGTCACCTACAGATCTCCAGACGCATCCCAACTTGTTCAGCTTCACCAGCATGGGGTTACCCGTGTCTCACATGCAAAGAAACTGAAGCTGAAACAGCCGGTACTTCCAACCACCATTGTAATGCCAGTGATAGTCTTGCTTTGTCTCGGCGGTTTGCCCAAATGATCTCCAGAGATCCTTTCCAAATGAATTTTTATGATTCAGTGCCTGGACTGGTTACGTTATCCAGGTTCCCCACTGGCCGCTGTCGTTTCCCTTGTGCCAGCACAGCCACTCATTGGATCTCTGTTAACCCAACTCATGGAGTTAATCTGCCAAAGCGCTAACCTTACCATAATGAATGATTCATTTTCTGCTGGCATCGCTCCCTGCATCACCTCACCGCATGGCCAGATGAACGACAGAGGAATGCCAGAGAAGGGTGAGAGCTCGTGGTTAGGAACAGGGGATGGGACCTCCCCTTTCGGCAGCAGCTAGCGGGTACATCAGCCGACCGGTAATGTCAACCCATGCCTTGGGGGCAGACATGGGAATTGAGCCTGCTCCATTCTCCACGCCTGCTCTGTTTCCCGACCTGTCACAACGCCACAGATGTGGTTGAGTACCTCTGATGGACCCCTGCCAGACTGCCCCGAGTCTGCGGCGATTGGGAAGCATTAGGCATGGATCCTGGCATGCAGTCTGCAGGCACTGAGCAGTGGCTGCACAACACTTGGCAGTGGCAGTCCCTGAGCCCAGTGCTTAGTACCTGTTACTTGCACCGTCTCCTTCATGTCCCGTCAGCATGTTCACCATCTCACTGCAGGTACAAACGCCTGCATCCAGAATACACCTCTCTGGGACATGTTAATGTGCAGGTTTTCCACAGTTTTCTGAACACTAAAAATTATAAGCGTTAAGAGAATTTGGCTGCAGGTAGAATGTACTTAACCCCATACACAGCACCTCCTCTAGTTCCTAGCTACTCTGAAGCATTTTTTGTTTATAAGCTCAGGTTCTTCTGCCTTAATAGCTTCTCTTCAAAACATGGATACCTTTCTGCTCTTATTTCAGGTCCAATTTCCTTGACCTTTGTTACACAACAAACTTGAAATTCCACTTTAGGGAAGCCTGTTCATCCATCCTTCTCTCCTATCACAAGTTTCCTGTAGTATTCTGCAAGTCTGTTTAACACTGTCTTGATATCTCTTTTGCTCTTGGTAATTTTTCATTCTGTAGTCCCTTCAATTTTGGCTGAACCGGTTTCCCAGCTCAAGCTCTCCATGTCAATATCCATCACCCAAAAGCCTGAGCACAGTCTTTACTGTTAACTATTTCACACTGTCCCTAGTCTGAGGGGCCAGGCTATAAACCCAGCCAGTAATTGAGAAATGTTTCTTAAAATATCTACAAAACTTCTGTGTAGGCTCTTCCAACCTGATTAGTTTCAGTGGAATTTAACGGACTTTCCTATTCTTTCCTACTACAATTCTTTTCACAGAGTTCAGTTGCTGGAAAGTTTCAATTTGTGGTGTCTGAGATCATAAATATCAGAAGATCTCCAGTCCCTCTCTCTGCTCTACCCAAGACACCAACCAGCCTGGCTTATTGCTCCACTGTTTTTTCCATAGGCGCTGTTGCACCCTCTCCAGTGTTTTTGGTAAAGATAAACTGGATAGAGGCAGAGTGGGAGCTGAATATGAAAATAGCTATTTCAGAAATAACCTAATGGGTGGGCACTCCTGCCCCAAAATAAGATGTTTTGTGTTCAGCTCCAGCTGCAGAAAGGGCCTGTGGACTGGAATAGGGGAAATTATTCCTGAATATGGTGCTAATGTGTTGGGGCCACACATACCTTTTCACAAAGACATACTTCTTCAGGAATTATTACTTTTTCTGGATGTATTTGAGGGCAGCTTTGGGGTGAGCTACAGTTGATTTCAGAGTGCTGTATTTTCCTTACAAACACAACAGTGGGACCCAACTGTGACCAAGATCTGTAGGCCCTAATAGTTTATTATTTAGTGATGCAAGAAAAAAGGGATTTCCCCCTTCTTTATTGTCGTAATACAGAGCAGAAATTGTTCATTTCTTACTGACTTAAATTTTTCTTTCAGCAAAACTAAATAGATATGATTTAATCATTCACCCTCTATTTACCTTTGATATCAAAGCCAAGTTAACATAGGCAGCTTCATGATGCATGTAAAACAAATCCCACCAGAGACCATTCCAGAATTTTAGGTGAAATTATTTGTATCATTATTATTCTACTGGGCTGCCTGCAATTTTCAGATCAAATCCAATACATTTTTCCCCCAGCATCTGCAATGACTTCCAAAATTATGCAGATGATTATTTTATTAGCATGCACCCAGATGGTAGACTGCCAGGCACAGTTACTGTCATTGCATCCAGCTCTCTGTAATGCAAGAATTGCTAAGAAAACAGTGCATTTGGCCACTGGTTATATAAATTAAGACCAAACCAACAGCTACAAACTCAATTCAAACAAAATCAATAAAAGGTATGTGGATCATCAGATTAGTAACATTAGACATAACGTTAGCACTAATCTTTTCATTTAAGATGTCTAGCACAATACTGGGATGTGGGAAATGTCTGAGAGGCTATTCCTGCCCCATATACTCATTTCTCATTGACTTTATTTAAAGCCAGTTCTATTTAAAGCAGTTCATCACCGGTCTTGCAGTTTACCCTACGGTTACCCTCTGGTCATACCAGAGCTGAAAGACAAGGACCTAACAGCAGAGAAAACTACTGCAAACAAAAAAATGCATATTCGCTTTAGAAGATAATTTTTGTACCATAACAATCGGGTCCATTTGTGACATTTGCCATACTAGAATGGCAGTGCTGTTTATTCCAAGATTGTGATTAGTATAAATGCAATGTTTGTCTCTTTCTGCCTCCAATTATGGGATATGGGATGATTACCCATATAGTTTTGTAAAAACATTTTGCATAGAGAAGCACTGAGTATAATATCAACTGTGAGGATAAAGTACCCAATGTATTGTATTTTTATTTGTATTGTAAGATTACTTATTGAATCACAGAGCCACAGAAATGCACGGCTGCAAAGGTAACCCCAGAGATGCTGCTGTACAATGACACTGGATGAACAGTCTGGTATGCACAAGGGCTGATGAGCTGTTTGCAGCAGATAGCCATCAGAGTCCCACTTATTTTAGCACCCATCCTCACCTGGGGAACTTTTCAGTTGCTGAATACTCCCCTGCTCCTCTCCTTGCTTTGTTTTCTTCCTTTTGGTGTCCATCTCATCTATGTGGTTCCTCTCAGCAGCTGTGGACTCTTCTTTTCTGGCACCAGCACCAGCACTTCTTCTTGGGTCATCTCAGTGGACAACTACTCTCAGATGGATTTGCCCTTACCTAGCCCACAGACTACACAGTGTTTTAACCTGGCACACGGACTGAATATGGTCTGGGGACTCCTTCCTCCCTCCCTTCTTTGCAGCAAGTTGCCTAGTGCACTCTGTCTTCCACCCCAAATATATTGCTGTCGAGGAAGCTGATGGCAGCAGGAGTCACCTGGTTTCTTCTGTTGGACTATGATGGGTAGGTAGAGAACTGTGGCAGTGTTTGCTGCTTGGAAAACTGCTCCTCATCTTCTTCAGGAAGAGGCAGAAGGCTAGATCTGGCCCACAGGCTACCAGCTTCACCACGTGGGTTAAGGCATGCCCCAAAAGTGCAACAGCATAATCCACAAGAGCAGGAGTTAGCATATCAAAGAGACAGCAAGCTAAATACACCTTACACTGTTTCAGAAATCTGTTCTCTATCTCTTCAGGCATGGGCAGGAAGATTGTACTATTGGATCTGGACGAGCTAAAGCCAAGTGTTATATTAAAATCTGTATGCCACAGGAGGCTTGTGAACACAGGCCTTTTGTTGAAAGGTACTATATATACTATATCTACAAATTGAGTTTAGCTTTACACATTGATACGTCTGGCACAGCTGTTCACATTAGGAAAGTCAAACATGATGACAGATCTGATAGCCGGCACTGTCTGATGCAAACATGGGAAGCAGGAAGCAAAAGAAATCAAAGAAAAATGTGTCTCTCCATTAATGCACAACAGCAAACAGTCCAGCCATATTCCTTTTTTTTTGCTGAAAAGAATTTGATGTCTCGGTCAGTGCTTTGCCTAATGAGCTACCAACATCAATCTGTCATCATCTGTATTATTTGAAATGGCCTCTGCTGACACAAGGTATATTCATGTACTGGCCCTCCTGGGCACTTGAGAGTTCAAGTCCTGGCCAGTTTATACCACACTGAATGATAATGAAGGGTAGCAGAATAATCATTGGCTTCCTTCTCTCAAGGGGAGGCAAGAATGTTGTTGTAGGGGTCTCCCCCAGCCAAGAATGGCTTTTGATTACAGAGCAGGGAATATGAATTATTTGGTTCTCTGTGTACAAACAGCTCTTTGCAACGGTGCTTTAGCTCTCCAAAGCACACGTAGCGCATCTGTCCATCTGTACTGGCATTTGAACCTTCCCCAAGTACCTGACTCTCAAGAACTTGCAGACCTATATCAAAAGCCAAGAAAAAGATGAGCACTGACAACAGTTGGGAATTTCAAGCAAAGAAATCCATTTTTAGTGCTCTGTCTCTACCTCTTTCTATGATACACACGTAACATTAAACAATAATCTTTAACGGTACTTCAGCCACACTCAGAAAATGTTTTCCTCTGGAAATACCTACTGAGTGAGCTTTCAGACTGCAAGATTTCTAACCAACAGCCAGCAGTTCTCCCAAAAACAGAATCCTTAACTTGCATTATCATACAACAGCATAATGGCAGTTTCATACAATGAAGTAAATAATTTGCCGTGAAACTTAAGGCAAATGGTATCTACTGTATTCTTGTTGATGCAAAGTTAACAAAAGGTCTTGTTTCCTTTCCTTGGAGCTGCCACACCATAATCCTATTCAAGGCTTACACTCCAGTGTTAATGTATACTTACAACTGCACCTGCGTTTCAGGTGAGTTACATGGCAAGACAAATAGCAATGTTTGACACCAGTATTAACAATGTTTCTGTTAGGAACTCACAGGTTTCAAAATGTATGAATTAGACCTCACTTCCTCTTCTATAGCAAGTAGATATTTTGTCAGTGAAAAGCTTTCCTCCAGCTATCCCAAGGACAGTTTCATTTTTGAGACTTGTGTGTGGACTACAGGATGGCTTCCTCCCTTCTTACATAGGCCAACTTGCAGGCAAGAGTTAGGAAGGGGCCAGCTAAGACATCAATTTTCAAAGGAACACTTCATACCAAGCTGGTCTTGGTAAGCAAAGAAGATAAGGCTGTATCTAAAGTGGCATTGCCACGTGTGCTCTTCAAGGCAGATTAGGCAAATACCTGACAAAACAGAAACGCAGCAGACAAATTCACCATTTCAAATGATTTTCAAACATTTTTCCTTGTGTCCTAGAAACTTTTCAGTGTAAGTGCATGATAAATATGTATAAAACACACACCTTTGAAAGTCATGCAACACATTACTGTAGAGAATGTGAGAAGGGGCAGCTCTTCAGTCCCTGTGAGAATTCAGAGGTGATAGCCTCAAGGATAAGCTCGGATAAGGGATTCTTTGTGAAGAGAGTGAAAGAGACAAATCTGTCCATGAGGTGGCTGAATGGCTCCAAAAGATACTGATGGCAGAGGGGATGAGGTGAGATCCAGGTGAACAGTTCAACAAGAAGGTCTGGTCTTGACCAGAGCCTTGCAGATGAGAGGAGAAAATTGAGATTGCGCAATAGAGGAGGTTGTCATATGGAAATCAGCACATATGAACATTCTGAGCTATACTGACAGATAAAATAGGCATTTCAGATGTATTTGGCATGAAGAAGATTATGATGTAGACCCAGACTGATTGTGTTAGACATGAGGACTGAAGAAGACCCAAGATCCCATTCAAGAGACAAAGGTGTGTCAGGGAAAGGGTTCTGCCACCAGAAATGAAGGATGGAAATAATGAATGGAAAAATCAGAAAGCCATTGAGCCAAGTGACGCTCAGCAGAACAGCAGGGGGATATGCCAGAGGCAAAGGCTGAGATGCCCACTACAAAATCCCGTAACCTCACCAAAGCAGTTCTGTGAGTTACTTTTACCTGTTCTATTGATAAATCCGTGAGTACAAATGCTGTATTCTGCACTAGCCACTTATGCACAGTTTATGAATGTAAACAAAGATACAGCTCTCCTCTGGCATTACAAAACTTAACAAATTCACAAACATAGCAGTAAAAGGTGTTGATGTGCCCCTTTTTATATAAATGTGACACTGGCTGTTTTTAATCAGCCCACGATGCTTACACTCACATCTCCCTTTCCTTCAGACATGAAACAGAAGGTCACCTGAACACCCGTGTCTGCTCAGAGCACCTCATGTTTATTGCTCTTGACAGCCTGGAGTCCCTGTCTGCTGCAAATCTGAGGTTGTGTAAATTAAGCAAGGAAAGCTGTAAGTCTACCTACTTTGTTGTCACAAAAGTAATCCATACTTCATGTCTAGCAGGCAAAATTTCAGCTCC
>NW_010188862.1:47039-58977 GCF_000695765.1 Mesitornis unicolor | reverse complement strand
GGAATGTCTATGTAATTTCTTCCAAACTGCACTAACTTGGAAAGACTCACTTTCCCTATTGCAAATGTGTTGTTAATGTATTGCCTCCTGTCTTGGTTTAATGGAACAGAATTCTAGAGTCCATTTTCTGTTGAGGAAAACTGCAGTTTTGTAAGGACTACAGCACTCTACTACATGGGAACAAAGTTGACAAGACACTTCGGCCAGTCCCGGTATGCAGGTTGCCATAGTGATCAAGGTCTTCAGTGGTCTTGAGATAAGCAGGTATAGAAGTTAGGAGGAACGAAAACCAGGGCAGATGACCCAAGCTGGCCAATAGATTCATTCCATACCATAGATGTCACATTCATTATAAACTGGGGAGTTTGCTGGGGACAACCCTTCCTCCTCCCTCCTGCTCCTTTTTCCCACTTCCATGGCTGGCATCTCGAGAGGCCCTTGTTTACTGTCCTAACCCTGAGGCCTACTCCCCACAGTATTGGCTGAGTAGAACTCTGTATACTTTATATTATATCATTATTAATTTTAGGGTTTTTATTATTGTTATTTTAAATATATTCTTATTTCAACCCACAAATCTCTTTTCCTGACCCTCCTCCCTGGGTCGGGAGGAGGCATCGGGTGACAGAGCAACTGTATAAACCACAACACCTCCATGCTATTAAATTAAAATATCCTCCTCATGTTTCCTATCCTAGTTCCAATTTTTAAGCCGTGTGGCTGGAAGGCAGCAGAAGGAGTTGAATAAATGGATGATTTAGGGACAAGTAGCAGTATAAAAACCTTCTTGATCATCTGCCTCACTAAAAATAAATAACTTTAATTTTTCAAAACCCCTCTTGCTTGTCAGAATTATGTAAATCTCACTGTGATATTGACTGAGTTTGTCATGCCCCTGAAGAAGTGCTCCAAGGTGAGAACGCAGATCAGTTTTGCCATCCTCTCACCTGCCATTCCTTAGCCCATAACAGCGTGGACCACTCCTGTCCCTCATGCCAATGAGCCTCTCCATGGAGACACAGGCACCGTTTTCAAAACAGCAGCCCAGTATAAGCAGGTAACAACATCATGTTCTTAGACTGCCACAGAATAAGAATGAATGTACAGCTTTCTCTACCAAACTCGGTGGAAAAAGCACTTACTTACAGTGCCAAAAGCGAACTTGGTTTCTCACATCAAAAATATGTCATTGCAGCCGAGCATGTGGGAATCCAGAGAGCACAGCAGGTTTCCCTAACACTTGCTACTAAATTTCAGGATTTAACTCAGCAAGGGGAGATAACATGTGGAGATATCATGTGGAGTTCTCCATCAAAGAGACTAACAGCATCATAGGACATGACAGCATCCAGACCAATTGTACATTTACATCTTCAAACATTCCAGTAAGTAGTAGGAATTAATGTGGCATGTTTCAGTTTGCCTTTTTAAACTGGAGCCATGTATCTGTGGATACCCTCGTTGTAGTGCCAGGACAGTCAATGGTTCTCACAGTGAGTGGAGTTTAAATTCACTTAGGTTGACGTGCTGTTCACTGAGACAAGGAGAGGTCAGTTTGACTGTAAAGTGTCTGTTTACTCAGCGAGAAATACCCTGTTTCTCTTGTCTGATCCGCTGTTTGCTCCTGCCGTTCAGCTCTGCAGCCTCCTCCCAGGTATCTTGCTTTATTTGTTCTAGGTTCCGATATGAAGCAATGATCATGGAGAGCACACATATAAGCTGGAAGTCCAAATTATAGCATAAGGACATAAAGCCAAAAGAAAAACTGCTAATCTCTGATTTCACACTTGCCACCTATCCATCTCCAACACGGCTTTCCCACACCCATCAAATTGCACAGACATGATACTGAGAGAACCATGACATTCCTGCAGGGCGGAAGCAAAAATATCCCACTGTTGAGAGTTGCATGGCAACATAAATAACTTTGACCTTGATAGAAGGGTAAAAAAACTATAAAAATTTAGGAAGGGTGTGGGAGGTCTTACATACCAGGACAGCATAACACAGGGTGAGTCATACAGGGGCTTGAAAACTCTCAGCTCAGAAAACTGCTCGTGTTGCTGACTGCAACATCAAAACACATAGCAGAGAAAATGGGGAAATGGGGAGGAAAATTTAAATCAATCAAAAAATTCACTAAGACAAAACATCTTATATAATCTTCCCACTGGGAAGAGAAGGAGAATAGACTTTCGTGTAACAAATGCTAGTTATATCACTTGATGTGCTTCTGGAAGGCACTCAAGTATTTCAGCAGCATAGACAATAGAGGAGCAAAATAGAACAAGAGGGAACAGAGCAGAAATAGACTTGGTTGGCTTTGTCTGGGAGAGTTGGTCAAAAATTAGAATTTCCATTCCAGCAAAAATTTCAGAATTCTTGAGAACTTTTCATGCTCTTAAAAAAAACCAAAAAAAGTTATACAGTTTTTGAAAAGAAATCCAGCAAATAAAATTTTTCTGAAATAATCAGAGCTAAATCTGGGACCTCCTTCCAGCTCTGTCAATTGTGCTACATTTTCCAGTAAGTCTGGGAATCCCTAGGTTTTTCCTGAGTGGCATCTGGTTTGCCTGCCTCTTAGATTCCTCTAAGGTTTTGAATAGAGCTTTCTACCCAGTGATATCAAAACTTTTTACAAAACTCAGTGAATTATTTCAGATTGTAGAAATAAAATGGAAAATAGTTATTTCCATTTTACAGTTAAGAGAAAATAGAGATTAACAGATTGAGAGCAGCAAAGCTGAATGAAAAGGAATTTCTATCTGGGGACCCAAAACTAGAAGCTCCCAAATTAGATGCCATGTCTGCACATTTTATTTCTCATAGTAAGAAATCTCTCAACTGCAAATACTCCAGCAAAATATGGCACATGATCAGCCTTCCTTCCCTTAAAAACCTTCATATTTAACAATTATAATTAACATATAATGTTCTACTATTACAGACTGGTAAAACTGTTCAGACTTCACAGGTTTTTCTGGAGCCTGCAATTCCTGGTATAGGAGCACTGGGGGACTTGGACTGTAGTGAATCTGGGTCAACCTAGATCTGCTGAGGATTTGCCCATGTAGTGGAAAGGGACCAATAAGATTATGCAAATCAATTGGTCTCATTTGTCTTGAGGTTTTTCTCAGACCTCTATGGGTTTTCATACACTTTATTTGTAAAAACTGATTATACTGTCATTTAAGGAAGCAATACACTGCCTTGACATGAGTGGTCACTTTAACTGGTTGACATTTTCCTTGCATTTTCTTGCCTTTGTGTGCAGGTTTCAGTGTAGGTGATGGCTATATAGAAGATAGCCCTGATGTTCCAATATCTTGTGAACTCTATGATCCAAAAGTAATGTGCTTAATCAAGTGTAAAGCAAGAGGTGATTAAGTTTTGCAGTAGTGTACAATGCCTGACTGCTCAGAAATGCATCTTTTGATGTGGTCCAGAGAATTGGACCAGTTCTGTCTGCGTTACCAAAAAATGACATTTTAGTAATCTGAAAAGAGAGCCTCAGAAATCCCCACAAGTGTTTAACTTTGATCTGAAGCTTTTAAAGGATGATATTTATCTGTTTGCTTGTTTAATTTGTTTGAATTTTAAGCTCAACTTGAATTTTAAGTGTCAACTTGACATCTTGCGGAAGCAATTCTTTGCTTTTTCCAGATGAGGTTGAGCAGGGGCAGCAAGTTTCCAATCATCACTGGTTGTTCCAAGCATCCAATCAAAAAAAAAAAAAAGAAAAAAAAAGAAAAAGAGAGAAAGCAAAAAAGAAAACCATCAACTCACCTTTCTATTGTGGTTTATATGAATTATTTAGAACTGAGATTCAGTGAAGCCTGAATTCTTGAGCATAGAATCAATACTATATTTTATATAACAAGGGCAGTAAACCCTGGTTGTTCTACTTCCATCACAGCAAAGCCCTGTCAAGTCACTCAGGCAACCTAATTCACTAGGGCCAAAGTCTAACATGACTGACGTGAAAGGTGGATTGAGGTGGATTGAAAAGTGGCTGAATGCCTGGGCCTGGAGGGTATTGATCAACAGCACAAAGTCTAGTTGGAGGCCAGTAACTAGTGATGTACCTCAGGGGTCAATACTGGGGTCCAGTCCTGTTTAACATCTTCAGTAATGATCTGGATGATGCACCCTCGGCAAGTTTGGAGATGACACAAAACTGGGAGGAGTGGCCGATATGCCAGTGGGTCACGCTGCCATCCAGAGGGACCACAACAGGCTGGAGAAATGTGCTGACAGGAACCTCATGAAGTTCAGTAAGAGGTCTGAATTCCTGTGTTTGGGGAAGAAAGACCCCATGCACAAAAATACGCTGGGGCCCACCTAGCCGGAAAACAGCTTGGCAGAAAAGGACCTGGGGGTCCTGATGGATACCAAGTTGAACATGAGCCAAAAATGTCCCCTTGCTGCAAAGAGGGCTAACAGTATCCTGTGTTGAAGTAGGCAAAGTAGGCCAGCAGCTTCAGGGAGGTGGTTTTTCCCCTTTATTAAGCACTGGTGAGGCCACACCTGGAGTGCTGTGCCCAGTTCTGGGCTTCTCAGTACAGAAGAGAAATGGATATACTGGAGACAGTGCAGCAAGAGGCCATTAAGATGATGAAGGTACTGGAGAAGGCTGAGAAAGCTGGGACTACTTAGCATAGAGAAAAGAAGGCCTGGCGGGATCTTAATGTGTATAAATACCTGAAGGGAGGGTGCAAAGAGGATGGAGACAGGCACTTTTCAGTGGTACCCAGTGACAGTGTAAGTGGCACTGAGCACAAACTGTAATAGAAGGTTCTGTCTGAATATCAGGAAACACTTCTCTACTGTGAGGATGACCAAGCACAGGCACAGGTTGTTCAGGGGTTGTGGAGTCTCCTTCCTTGGAGATATTGGACATGGTTCTCAGCAACTGTCTCTACTTGGTTCTGCTTGTGCAGTGGGGTTGGAGAAGATGATGTCCAGATGTCAACCATTCTGTGAAAGACTTGTTCACTTCAGCGGGGTTGAGATGTGACCTTCTGTCCAGGAGCCCATGGAATTCAGCTCACTTTCTTGTGCTGTAAGAACTATTTGCAGCCACTACTGAAGGACAACTTTTTACTATGTCCTGAACATGAAAAAGAGAGAATAGGTCTGCATGGAGTTCAGTGAGAAATTATTTCTGCAATTATTGTCTCTTGAGTGAGGGTGCCAAAAAAGGGCCAGTCATGACAGGACAGAGGCCTGCAGGGAATATACATCAGCAATCTCACTTCCAGAAGGGAATAATTAGGCAGATCTGTGTCAGTCTGTACCTGAAAGGTGAAGGGCTGCTTTGTTGTATTACCTGTAGCCAAACTACCTCATTGTTATTTCAATCCCCATTCCCAAACATAAAAACCAAATACCAATTTCCTTACACATATTACAAGTCACCCAAACAGTGCCAGCTGCAAACACTCTGTGTTGCACTTAGTGTTAATAATCACATGGGCACATTTCTGATTCTCTGTATGCCAGCAAAGAGAGCTCATAACATCACCAGGAAGGGAAGGTCTTGAGAGAGCCTATGGAGAAACTAAGAAGAGGTACAGCAGACTCCAAAGTATTTAATAGAATCATAAAATGCATCAGTTTGGAAGGGACCTTTAAAGCTCATCCAGCCCAACCCCTGCAGTGAGCAGGGACAGTGTTACCAGATCAGGTTGCTCACAGCCCCATGAAGCCTGGCCTTAAATATCTCCAGGGATGGGGCCTCCACCACCTCTCTGGGCAACCTGTTCCAGTTCCTTTTTGTCCTGCTTGGTAAACAGAATACTGAATGTGAGTGACAATGGAGAGGGAGTAAAGAAGATAATAAGTCCTGTTTGCTATTTGAGTTTTTAGAGTTGTCCTTTGAAATGGAACCTGAAGTTGACTGAACTGGGTTATACATTGTATTTAGGAATACCTAGAGCTTGACTGCAGAAATTTTATACATCCTACAGTATTTGCAACTCTGAAGTGGAGAAAATGTAACCTAAGAAACCGAGTAATGACCACACTAAATTTATAAATAATGGTCTAAGACTTTCACTGGTGTAATTATATGTCACTTAAGTGAAAACCAATTTCAATCTGCACCTGTTGGAAGTTTACCCCAGTGTTTCACACCAGAAAAGGAAAAAGGGAATTAAGAGATTCACAGTTTAGAAACTGAACTGTGTGTTAACCGTAAAAAGTAAAATACTCTTTCTAAATAAATTTGCCATGATTCAAAAGATACCCTCAAGTAACACTCAGAGTGCGTTTTTTGGACAACAAACCTTCATCCTTTAAGTGTTCCAGGCCAAAGTCAAGAAAACTAATGGTCATCCTCACAACAGAAGAAATGCCAAACACCACCTGCTTCAAGTGAAGAGAAGAAACAAATCATGCTCAGAGTAATTTTTTACTGCAAGAGAGAGGAAGAGCCTTTCTTTTCCCCAGGAATCTCTTCAATATGCAAATCCTACTATCCAAAACTCGCCTCAACCCACACAGCTGAAGGAAATAATTCCATCTTTTTACTCTCTTCCCATTCTCCTTCTTCATCACTTAATCTGCCCAACAGAACCATTCCTATTTATGATGGAATTGATATTTCCAGATTCTAGAAGAGAAGTATGACTCAAGACTACTTTTCTCTCAAAACTTTTAGCCTCATTCATAGTCTTGCAAGCTGAGAAATACTTAACTAAAGTGAAAACTTCTAGATATGCTGAAGTCCTCCTATTCATCTCAAATCTAATCCCTGAACTCCTTGAAAATGACAGCAGAGATTTTAAAGCCAAAAGGGATCTTTACTATTCTGCTGCCTGATCACCAACATATAATTGATCATAGAAACCTACTCTGAAGTCTGCCTAGCTAGAGTCTATCTAACTAAAGTAATTTCAGCTTAGATTAAAGGCTTTAAATGCTGGACACATCACAGAAGCTATATTCTGCTCCATAGAACATTGTTGTTATCCAGTTGCTGTTTTGTAAACATGTACACTGTGAATGTAAATATAAGCTGGAGTCCAGCACTACTGAGCCTTTAAGCAGTTATATTCTCCTTGAAACACTTTTGTGGCCTTTAGGATCTCGTGTCAAATCCTCAAATCTGTACAACATATTTCAGAAAAAATTCTGCAAGACGCCTACTTTGCAAAATAAAATTCCATGAACTACTGGAAGGATTCAGATTATTCAGAGAAACAAAGAACTGATGCAGAGATTTGAAAACTGTGTCTCATTTCCTATTCCAAATGAATTCAGTAGCAAAAATTGCTACGTAATTATATTTACTGTTGAATGTGATCCTTAGAACTGATTCAAATTCCATTTTCTAATTTATCATGTTATTGATCTCACAATTCAGACTGGTGTCTGGTGTGATTTGGGCCTTAACAGAATGTGTCCTGTTTACCAGAAAGCTTAATTAGCACTAGCATTTCTATGCATTTATCAGGAGGGATCATATTCCTCTTGCATTTACTGTATTTGGTTGGTAGGAAAGTGCCTAAAAATTATGTTACATTTTTGCTGACGCTTTCTTCTTTAGCTGCTTTAGCAGACTTTGCAATATCCTACCTGATAAAATTTACTTTGGCCAATATTAATCAGTCAGCTTGATGTCCTAACATTTACTTTTCTCTTTTGTTGTTTGCAATGCCTCTTGGAACTGGGACAAATATCAGACATGCGCTCATGTGAAGTCTGTGGTATGTACTATATAAATGAGACCCCAGTTCTAACTACCTAGCTACAGTCTGAACAGTATACTCAGATCTTCATTCTGAAAGGGATTGGGTTTTTTGGAGTGCCATGAAGGCGCTGGTAGCTTTAATATTGCTTGTTCAGCTTCCAATTCACAAAGCTGTACCAGCAGCTCCCCCTGCTCCCTTGGGCTGCGATGACCCAGAATCTGAAGCAGCAGCTGATGTAGCTGTGAATTATATTAATAGCCACAGTCATCATGGATACAAGTTTGCCTTAAACAGAATCGAGAATATCCGCGTGCTACCCCAGGTAAGTGAGGAGCTTGCAGGCACAGCCTTGTATTAACCTGGAGATGCTTGGAAATGGCCAAGAAGCCTTGCCAAGGGCTGTATCCTCACACGGGGTAAATCAGCATCGCTCTGTTGATTTAAATGGGGCAATGCCACCTGGTAGCAGTTGAGAATCCAGGTCACTGAAAAGTATCTTTCAAAGAGCAGAACAGCGCGGGAGAGAGAAATGTTCAGATGCTTTTGTACAACACTAGAAAGGGCTCAGTTTACAAACACAGCATGCGTGCTAGGGCAGATCATTCAAAGTACTGATTCATAAGCCCAGTAGCTAACCTGGAGAAAAACTGTGAGGATAATCTTTGTGATAAAGGTCATTATTTATTGGCTAAGTGCATACCTATCATAACGCCATGCTATTAGTGATTTTGTGGTAGGTAGGCACTAATTCTACCTAATGTCCCATTGAGCTGACAAGGAAGCTGAACGAAAGTAACTATGGCTTGTAGTCTCATTTTCACTAAGATCTATTGCCATCATTTTAGTCATCTAGAACGGCTATAGAAATGGTCATGAACACAATGTATGGACCCATTCAGAACCTTTGATTCTCCCAAAACATTGAAAACAGCCCCAGATATTAAGAAGAATGAAACTCCATGGTTGTTTTCTACTTGATATGAGACAGAGGATAACAAAGTCATTTACAAGAGACTAAAATAGACATTAATGAGATTAGAAGTGTGCCCGCAGTTACCCACACAAAAACACTGGTGACACTGCTTTGCTAATATTTAATATTTTTACACTAAAATAACTTCATTGGTTTAAATGGAATCACTTGTGACTCAAACCTCAGAGTCAATCTTGGAGCTAGGGGACCTCACTTCTGCTCTTCCACTCATGGGTCTTATATCATAGCTGCTAAGGTTCAAGAACAACCAGAAAAGATCCTACAATCCATAAACAACAAGAGTATTGGGGCTGGAAATTAGCTGATGCAATTTGATGTAATTCCAATGGGCTAAATGGGGCAGGCCAACGTGCACCAGTGTTTGGTATCTGCTTACAGAAACACAAAGTTTTTTCATCAATAAAAAACTGTTGATATTTAAAACTGTTGAAAAATCAACAGCCAGCTGTTGATATTTAAAAGTACCAAAAAAATTAAAACCGAGTTAAACTAAGAGAACTGACCTACCACAGCCAGGCTGGGCTTTCCAAAATTTATGGGCCGGTTCGTTAGCTGGAAAAAAATCAGTGTGACAGTCTTGACTTACTCTAGCTTAAAAACTAGGTCCTGTTTTTTATGAAGTTAAATAACAAGGACTTATTCTGTTACCCTAGTGTATACCCACTGGCAGACAGCAACACAGAGCACAATGCAGCCCCAGAGAAGAAATCTGGTGAGGTTTTGTGAAGTAACTACAACTCTTTTTTTTTTCCTTTTTTTTCTTCTTCCAGGGGCCGAATAATGACATCGTATTTCTAGAACTTGACTTATTAGAGACCAACTGCCACATTCTCAGCCCTACACCTCTTGCAAATTGCACAGTAAGGAGCTTCACAGAGCATGTGAGTATCTAAAACACCACAAGCTCATTCCAAAGATACATGTATAATATGTTGATGCTAGAGGCCAGGCTATCATCAGATTTCCAAGCAAATGCTGTATCACCGTAACAGCCTATAACCACCCAATCCCTTGTAACCTCCTTGCTGATTTAGTTGCCTTCATGTCATGATGGATTTCACTCCTTTTCATGTCCTGTTCTGTGAAGAGGACAGGTCGCTATCACCATAACATCCCACATTCAGTTCATGAATGCCATGGAGCCTTGTTTAGGGGCTCCAGATTCAGGTCCTCACGGTCAACCCAGATGTCCTCGCATTTCTTGTGAGTGGTAGACAGGGCAGGTTTTGAACCTGTGCAAACACAACCTTCCCTTGACTACAAGTGGGGTGATAAGTAGTGAAATTGCACCAAGTCTAGCCTAAGTGAAGGCTAGACCTAGTCCTAGTGAGGACAGCAGGAGAGCTACTCCCTTCAGACAGGGCTCTGCCTTCAAAGCAATGCTCAGCTGGAATTTACTGGCCTCCGATATTTCATTCTTATGCAAGTGTGATCCAACTGTGAAAAGCTTTCCCTAACCAAAGCTGTAGCAGTGCTCTCTGAGTAAAGCAGCTCTGGTTTCTAAGCAGAAAGCGGAGTGAGCAATTGACAATTTAAGCCTGCTGTTTCTAGAATGGGGCCCAATTCACAGAGCTCATGACTAAATTTGAATCGTGATCCACCCCTGTATTCACCAGGGCTCAGATCCCATTTTCCATCTTGGGGGAGGTAACTCTGAATGTTCTCCATTCCCAGTGACTCCAGCTTTGCCGTTGACATCTCCCCTGCTGGATCGGCTGCCTGCGAGCCAGCTCACACAGGCTGCACACTGCCGTTACCATGGCCACTGACCATCCCAGATTAGCGAGAATGTTATCACACAGCTCTGCAGAAGGTCTTAATTCATAGGGATTCATATTCTTTGCTCTTTACGAGAGAGGAACCTGAACCAAATGTCCATAATCTGGCTACTCTGGCACTTCTAATACTTTTCAGACCCAGATTTGGATCCAAATTTTGCAGCTCTGCTCTGACTTTCACAAAATCACCGACACCAGGACACGCCTAGCAGCGCCTTTCCAATCAGCCGGATTTTGCCAGGAACACTCAGCCAGGATCTGTTCTGTTCTTTTGAATTTAGTAATAGTTGCCCTTTTCAGCAATTCCTATTTATCTGAGCCATGTAACCCTTTGATTTTTGTCTCTCTCCAGGCAGTTGAGGGTGACTGTGATGTCAAACTGCAGAAGCTGGATGGAAAGTTTTCTGTACTCGCTAGTAAATGCCACTCACATGCAGGTAAAGACTTTGTTCTTTAGGTTTGAATCCAGAGGCTGCAGTATGATTATAGCAGCAGTTACAGTTCACTAGCTTTTCTGATTCTAAAACGCCAGCAACTGCTGTGTATAAATATGGCATAAAGAACGACAGTTAATGGGTTTTATAAAGCCAGCTGTTTTGAAAGTAAATTTTTCCCCTTTTCTGATTTCATTCAGCTATCAACCCAACCCTCTCTCTCAGCTCCTCTTTACTGTGCCCATTAAGATACTATAAGACTACCTGGGGAGCCATTCCCAGATTTGACCTAGACGTTGCTCATACTGAGGCTTTTCACTCAGGAGTTTAGCCTCAAGAATTAGATTCCCTGTTGGTCTGAATTTACTCGAGCTTGTTCAGAGCCCTTTTGCCAGATGCAGCTTATTTACTAAACCCAGCATTTTCAATATCAGCATGGGAAAGCGGAATCTCCATTCTGCATGCTCTGTATGAGATCTCTTTGCTCTGTACAAGATGTCTCCAGTGTTACTTTCAGAACTGGTGAGTGAACGAAACGCACTCACACAAACACAGTTCCAATGAACTAAAATATCTTCATTTTCCCACTATTCCTTGTGTGAGCTGAGACATTTTTTCGTTGGTGTCATGGATAATTTGCCAAAAAGAGAATTGATTAAAACCTGAGTTAAGAACATTCAAAATGTGCGATTGGAGTCCACAGCACTTTTGCTCGCAGAAAAGACTGGAATGGCAAAAGCCGTGTGAAACACTGCCATCTGTGGTCCGTACTGCAAAAATCCCTTACACTATGATTTGAGACAGGCCATGAAACAGTGTTTTGTGTGACTGAATAGGTCTATAATGCCTTTCAAAACAATTTACAATCTGATGGAAACATAATGTGTTTGGGTCCTCCTGCAGACTCCAGTGAAGATATTCTCCGGCTGTGCCCTGACTGTCCACTGCTGGCGAGTCTGAATAACACCGAGGTGTCAACAGCTGTCACAGCCGCACTCAATGACCACAACAGCAAAACTGCTGGTGCTTTCCTCAGGC